>NW_023458565.1:29751418-29801932 GCF_013731165.1 Rhagoletis pomonella | reverse complement strand
TATCCTATATGCTAATCTGGGCAAAAAGCTACCTAGGTACCAAATTTAAAGCAAATCGGACCATAACTACGATTTTTTCGAATAGATCGGTCCCTGGTCCACTTCCCGGAAAAAAAATATCCTATATGCTAATCTGGGCAAAAAGCTACCTAGGTACCAAATTTTAAGCAAATCGGACCATAACTACGATTTTTTCGAATAGATCAGTCCCTGGTCCACTTCCCGGAAAAAAAGGATCCTATATGCTAACATAGGCAAAACGCTACCTACGTACCAAATTTTAAGCAAATCGGACCATAATAAGATTTTTTCGAATAGATCGGTCCCTGGTCCACCGGAGGGTTTTCCCAAAATTTTCTTTCGTAAAAACCTTCTCCTGGTAATTACAAACAACTGAAAAAAAAATTTAGCCAAATCGGCCCAACCGTTCTCAATTGATGAATTACTATACATTTTTCACACCATTTTTATATATATAGATTTCTTAAGAAAAAAAAACAAAAACCAAAAATTAAAAGAGAATTAAATATTTGTTTATTAAAAAAAAGTTCCGCTGCCCGTGGACTCGGACTCGAATTCGAATCCCACCTTGCTCACTCGGCCATTGCGAATGTTAGAGCAGTGCGAGCTCTCTGCCAAAAGAGATTTTCAACATGAAAGTTGGCATGGAAGCTTTTTTCTTGACAGAATAAACAAAATCTTTCAATCTATCCTGCGTACTGTATTTCAGTTGTCTTACAAAAGACCTTCAACTAACTTAGCCAGTACTGTCCCGTTAGCCTGGCCAACACTGAACAATCAGGTATTTCTATTTAAAACTTTCTGGAAGCTGCTTCAGAAAATATATGTAGTAAAGTGTTGCTAAGAAGCGATTCTAGAGCCACAGTTGAATAAGTTCCTATTGAATCTATGGCTGAGATCAAAATTTCAGGTTTATTAAAACGTGATAAGAATTTTTTTTTTAGATCACATATCTAACCTCATGTGCAACCAAAAAGGGTTCTACAGGCCTCCACGCTGCAGCTGACTTCACTTGGAGTTTCGCCTGTGATTACCAATTACAGCTGATTTAACGAAGCATTGAGTGAATCTCGGTTAAATTATGTTGAAAATATAAAAAAGAACTTGTTTTACTAAGGCTGCCGGGTCACTAGGGAGTACCAGTTAATACGAAATCTGAACGTTTGACTAGAGGGAGCTCACACAAGATATTCCTTAGTACGAAACCAGTAATATCACTTTCACCACCGGCCATTGTTTTTGGGACTCCTAAGACCCAATTTTATTATTTCGTTCAAATAGTCGCTAATATAATTTAAAGCAAATATGAATGATAGGCGGTCGAAAATAAGATTGCAAACAACTCAGCGATTCGACTAAGACAAGTGTTCTAAATTCCAATTCGAAATGCTTAAAACACTTCAAAAAACATAACACCACTTCTAATTTTCTCACTATCTTACCCAACTGCATCCGACTTCATCCACTCCACCACCTTACTACCCTCCAGCAAGCCAGCCTGCTACTTGTCACTGTAATTGCTAAACCGGCAATAAGGGATATGTTAATTTTGCTTGCAACATGACAGCGGCAACAATACAAAGAAGACGTTAGCTGCAACAAGGCAAGAGGCGGAACTCGAAGCCATCAGTTGCAAGTGTTGCGTAAAAGAATCCCATTGGCGTTTGCTGCTGTAAGTAAGACTCTGCATAGCGACCTTTGATTGCACTGCCTCGGCGCTCGCTTCGATTCGCCTCGCCTCACAGCCACCACCACTGCCGCTTCCTCTTCCACTTCGACTTCTACTTTTTACTTATTCGCAATGCACTAATTTTCAGTTGGGCAAATAAGTTTGCAAGCCTCCAGAACAATCAAGCAAACTGAAAATTGCAAAAGACTCGAGGGCCTATTCAATCTCTGGGTACTTGTTTGCTACAGTTGTTGCTACTATTGTTGTTGTTGTTTTGTCTGTTTTTATTGTACATACAATGCCGCTTTCTGTTTTTGTTGTAGTGAAAGTTGCAACTTGCTGTAAAATTTTTGGTGAATGTTATATGCTAATGTGTTTGAGTGTGTTAGTGTTAGTGGCATGCCACGCACTTGCAGCAATATGTTACGTATACGCAAGCGTGTACGTTTGTGTTATTCATATTGGAATGCATATGTACATACATATTTCGTGCGTGCTTTTATGTATGTATGCATTTACAGTTAACAAATGTTGCATCCAGCATACATTTAAAACACTTTCCATCAATTTCAATTGCATGCGCATGCTTATTTTGGTGGTTAGACGCTGGGGTGGTGGAACTTGTTTTTGTTGTGGCAATAATTGTCTTCAACATCTGCATGGCAGTATTTGTCTTTTTCCTTATTTATGGCCAAGCCTTTTGTTGCAATAAACACTGCTATCGCTTGTTTCTGTTGCTGTCAGTTGAACTTTGAACTTTTTACTGAGTGTTGTGCGTAACTGTTTTTAAGTGTCTTTGGTGTTGCTACGCTGACACTGCTTGGCATCAATGACAATTTCACACATTATTTACACAGCCACACTTACAGCTATTTGCACTTGTGTCAGATGATTTTGGTGCAACTGAAATGCCCAACTTTTTGTATACAAATTATTTCATTTGAATAAACTCAGTTTATTTCAGCTTATTAATATTTTGTTCGTTTGCAATTCTCAACAGGCTTTTTAAAAAACTTGCTTATTTTAATTCTTATTACATTACAGCTGGATTCTTGCGCGAACCGGAAAGCCAGATATGAAAAGTGAGAAATTTTGTTTAAAAATAGTGGAGAATGCTCCTCTGTCACTGCCCGGACCTCATGCGGGCGAGAAGACGATCACTTCACCACCACAGTTTTGTCTGTTTGGCCGACCTAAGTGAAGCAGGCATTCAGGAATTCTCGCGATTTTTATACCTAACCATTTGGTTATACTTCTAGGTGAACGGACGGGTACGAATACGAGCTCTCAATTTGTATAACAACGCACTAAGGTCGGGTCTGGGTCTAAGGCCGAGGTCACGCAATAAGCGGTTGAGTTGCTTTTATTCCTGGGCGGCGCCACCCAACCAGTCAGAATAGTCGCTCACGGGCCGCTCATTGCGTGGCCACTTCAATAGTAAATCATATGTTCTAATTTTAAGCCGCTCGCCGCATTATCACTCATTGCTTGGCCTCGACTTAAGTGTGCCTCCCTGCTATGTTGGATGAAGGCAGCCGCTTCGACCTAACCTAACATCCTTCAGGGCCTCCTCCAGGCCGCTGCGGTCGCTAATGAGGACAAAGATCCTCAAGTGCAATAGTCTTCGGTTATCCTATTACTCGGAAGGATATTTGTTTATTTTTTATTTATTAAGCCTATGAATACAAAAATTCTTGTAGGCTAAGTAGATATATATAAAAATTAAAAGTCATTTGGAAAAAACAAATAGTTTAACTAGACTATTTATAAAAAGTATTCAAAGATTTAAAAAGCGATCTTTTGGAAATAAAAAATCTATCTCAATAAATTCAGAAATTTTACTTAAATAGTATAAAGAGCTTTAAAAATACTAACATAGAAAAAGTCTGAACTACCAAGAGCTCTAATGGGAAAATGGAAAAAACAACAAAACCAAAGCGGTAGAAGTTATAGCTGCTATGTCGGAGATCACCACATCTCTCTCCTCATCAGACTTCTTTTTCCAGACTTCAGCAGAAATCGAACCCGCATCATCGATATGCAAAATCATTTACGCTAAACACTGAGCTATGCGCACCCCGTAAACTCTTGTTGCTAATCCATTTCCAACCTACTACTATTGAGTGCAGCTGATTCGCCGCTATTTAAGCTTTCGCCTTCCTGCCAAAACCCTCTACATACTTAATCTTTTCGATGGTAGGGCAGAAGCCATCACATCCCCTTGAAGACAGGATGGTTGCCTATAGGCTATAGGGTTCTCAGGTATGCCGATCACAATTACATATATACGCCATCGGCTCAAAATAAAGCGAATACCTGCCTTACTAAATTGAGGGCAGTATAAGCCACATCAATCGAGTAATCGAGTAGTTGGAGTAGCTCACTATTACTTGGCGTAACCTGGTCGAGGCAATTTAAAAAAATGTTTTTATTAATAGCAGTGGTATATTTAATGGTCAAACAAAGCTGGAAGTAATTAAAAGACTGGCCAATACCTTGGCTCGCACTTCAGGTGCGCACACTCTTACCCCCCCTCCACCTCGTCACATATTACATGGTCATAAGTATTGTAAATACCTCGGTTTGGTATAACAACGCATAATCAATAAGAAAATTCTGAAGTTTTAGGTAATCAGATCCAGTTGAAGCAATTGTGTCGCTAGTTGACATCCTTTTTAGGCACCAAACACCAACATTCCACCAGACGCTTTAAAATTCGCGCAATCAATAGTTATTGTTTTCCTATTGAGTTTGATCAAACGCGTGGATACGTGGCGTATGAGTAACATAATTTCTTGCTCATTATTTCATACAGAAAGTAAAGGAATCATCGGATTTAACAGTATGTTTTTTTATCCGCTATTGAATTGTTTCGAAATCAGGTGCCAACGGGATCTTACTCCATACTCATAACTACAGCGAAATCATATAAATAACTATAGCATAAATATAGCGTCACCCCCGACTTATTTAATTTATTAAATTAAATTTTTGATTCACTGCTATCTCTCATGTCTCTCACTTCATGTGTATTTTAAATATGTAGAAACGTACGCCCATAGCAGTTTTTCCAGTAGCGATTTAAAAAAAAAAAGTTATTAGAGCAAGCCTAACTATTTGGCTGGAACGCATACTTCTACTGCAGTAATTGCTCTCACGGTTGGTTGTTTTTTTGATTTCAAAACTTATTACATGATCTTTATATAACCAACAAGACAGTACACATCTTCCTCGTGCTTAGAAGATTTACAGATACTTGCAGTTTGTTGGTAGAAAACGCATATCCAACTATATTAATTTCCACAAACTAACTATCCCGTGCAGAATATTATTGTTTGACATACAATAACACGTGAGCAAAGTATAATCAAGTGTACGCATATCAACCAAATGCGAACTGCCAGCAACAGGTTAAAAGGCTTTTAGCTGATAGTAGGTAGGAAAAGTATAAAGAAGCCTACACAAACAAAATGAAGTGACAGCACAAGCAACCCCAAACAAACAGATTAGCTAAGAAGAAAAATAATAATAGCAAAGGAAATGAATAAAAGCAAAAATCATAACAATACTTGTTGAGATGTGAGATACAAAAGAAAACCCACAGAAGGCAACATACGTGAGCACCAAAACGAAATTCATAAGCATCTCCCTAAGTCTCATTGAGTAGGCGCTGAGTAGCTTTTGAGTGGTTGTTGAGTGTTTGCGGGCTAACTGGCCTAGGGCGCTGTATCCCGTCCACAGCAACCACAACAACCCCACCAGAGGCAAGGTTGGGATATTCGCATGCCTTTATTTTGAAAATAGCACCGTAGCATTATGAATTTTATGAAGCTGCGGTGTAGCCTTCCTTCATTTTCACAGCAGACTAAATAATATTTTCATGTGCGGCGATGTTATTTACCGTTGTTGTTGATGAAGGCGATAGGTGGCTGGCAGGCAGCTTAAGGATCCGTATAGTAGCTACAATCTGCTTACGCTCCTCACTTCACTGAGCGGCCTTGTGGATTGCTGCAATGTATTTTTATTGTTCTTTCTCATTGTTGTCATTATTTTTATCATACATACATACATACATACATACATACATTTACAGTGTGGTTGTTATTGTTGTTGCCAGCGCGCGAGGGCTTTTGTAAACACGCATTGCCTTCATTGTGTCGGAGAATAGAGATTAAAATTTAATTTTTAATTTAAAGATTTGTTTGTATTTTATTTTCTCGCAAATCGTTTTCATCTTCGTTTTTTTTTTATTTTCTTGTTTTTGTTTTCTTCGTTGTTTTCTTTTTTGTTGCATCTGACTGTGGCGAAGCGTAGTCAACTGCCACTTCAGTTCCTCGCTTGCTCGAATTCTCATTGCCAAATACAGACAGATACAGACGCTGGCACAAAAGCACATTTGCCGCCTGTTTGTTCGCTTATTTTGTTAGCTTTGTTTGTTTGTCCTTTTAGCTTTTGGGGGCATTTTTTCACATGTTGTTTTTGTTGTTGCTTTTCGAGCGCCGCATATAATCGTAATTTTGTTGAATGACGTTAACATTTGTGCGCCCAAGCTTTAAATTGACTGCACTTCCAGGCGTTGGTTGGCATGCACGAAAAATCCCTTAAACTCATGCATATGTACATACTACGAGTGAGCAAGCAACCGCCTATCTCTTTGTGTATGTATTTATGTATGCATATGTCATTCACAGTACCTACGAGTGTGTCTATGTTTACATCTATGTATGATGCACATCGCCTTACCACATCTACTCGAATTCATTTTGCATTCTGCAAATAAATGAAAGTAATTTCCATTCACCACCGTCTCGCATCCCCCATTTGCCTTCTTTTGCTTTACATATATACAGAAGTGAGGCTTCTCTACTTACTTCGCCAGTAACTTCATTTGCCTTGACTTCCTTCCATCTGGGCTGAGCTACCTAATTTCATACAAAATTCCTCTAACAATGAGATGCGCATTCGTAGATATGCTTCAAAGGATATCATCGGCCAACATCCTCAGTCCGGCGCTAAACCAAATGCTGAGCATTGTTGTTGGGTGAGGGAAATTAAAATTCGTTTTAGAGATTTGTATGAATATTTATTTTATTAAAAAATAAATAGAAAATGCGAAAATTAGTGTACATAAAGTAGTGGTTTTATCATTTGCGTACATTTGAAATTGCATTAGTTTTGATTAAAAAACCTACCTAAAAGATTTATGTAAGAGGGCAATTTACTTACATATATATGTACTTATATATGTTTACTAGTTTTCCCACACCCGCTTCATTGAGTGTATGAAATTTCTGCCAGTTACATTAACAGTAATTTATTTCAATAAAACGCAAGATATTTTAACTTAGCCAAACATATAGGAAATTTTCACATTTTTCTTCTTTTAAAGCTCTTCCTCTGACACCCATACTGAGATACATATTTCAATAACCTGTTTCCATTAATCCAAGCTGAATTTGACTTTTTAAACAGGTGGCAGCCTTCCAATAGGTAGTAGAGTAGCAAATACTTTTCAAAAGCATTTTCATTGGTACCCTCGTTGTAATAATTCATTTAACATATTAAATAATTTGAATTGAATTCAAAATTTAAACAGATGGCAACCCTTTCAAGACTCAAAATGTTCAAACTAACGTTTCTTAACACTCTTTCGTTAGAAACCCTTTTTTATTATCTCATATAACTTGTGGATAATTTTCTTTTATTCGACTTTTTAGATAGCTGGCAGCCCTCTTCACAATATTTTCAAACTACAACCTTCTTAAAGCTCTGTTGTCTGACACACATTTTATGATACATATGTATTTCAATTGCCTAATTCCCCCAATTTAAATTTCATTTGACTTTTTACACAGGTGACAACGCTCCTAAATATGGTTTAGAATTTAAACATTTAAAATAAAAAAATACGACTGCAAGCCAAAACATATTAATTCATTTAACCTAATAAATTATTTGAACTTATTTTTCTAAACAGTTGGCACCGTAACTTGCAGTGTCCTTTCAGACCATTCAGGATAAGTTTAAGGAGTCTTTTTTAGTTTCTTCTGGAAGGAGTTATGAATTCCCTTTGACTTGTATGCGCTAAAAATTTAAATGGCCCATGATGTCTTTTTCATGCTAACGATTTTTCCTGCTAGGCCTCCTGTTTGCGCACTCGACACTCACAGTGCGTGTTATGGAGCATGAGGTTATGGGAATACATCCCCGAAATTGGGTTTCTAACAGATGCCTTCTGGCTTCCTACGGGATGCCAGTGTTAATACCGTCTGGTCTTTTCAGGGTTCTTGGGATGTTCATAAGATCCAGTTTAAAGGCCTTCTGAAGGTAATGCACTTCTGATAAGCGAGAAATGCTTCTACAGAGTTCACTACACGTTGCCCTTTTAGACCTTCTGAGCTCACAGTTGTAAGCGGTTGCGGCTGACTTGCAGGCTCTTTTAGAATCTTCTAAGCTCACAGTAGTAAGTGGTTTGGGCTGACTTGCAGGCAGCTCCGTTGCCTATTGCCTTTGCGCAGTAGGCGATACATCCTCGGAAGTTGGTTTCTAATAGAAGCCCACTGGCTTCTTCTAGAGTGCCAGTGTAGGTACCGCCGGGCAATTTCAGAGTGCATAGGACGTTCAGATGGTCCAGTTTAAGGGCCTTCTGATGGGGGCGCTCATCTGGTAGGAAAGAAATACTTCCGCAGTGCTCACGCCACGTAGCCTTTTAGGCCTTCCGAGCTCACAGTCGTAACCCCATTTGCTTATTGTCTTTGCGCTATTGTAGAGTCTTTTAACGTTTTCCCAAAGTTTCCCCGAGATAATGGTTCCACCAATTGACATTAATTTGAAGCTTCTTGGTTCTCAGTGGACAGCTCTCAACAAAAGTTTGTTTAAGAACGTTTTGTAATTGTCTTGCCCCATCTTCAAGTTCATAGACGGAGGCAATTTGCACCGTAGCACTATTCACTTAGTGCTCTGAACAGAGACGGAAGCGTTCCCGTTTTTTTTTCTCGCATTTCTGTTAATCTGTGTTGTGATCCTTTGGACTTCTATATCTAATCTTATATGTCGATAGACCGACACAGCTACCTCATTTGCTACTTATTATTTATTATCGAACTTCAAGATTAGTCCCGTTAATATCGAAAATTATGTCACCTAATCATTCAAATCGACATACGCGTATGTACACATATATCTTTTTTGATTTAAAAAGCTTTTTAAGCATATCTTCTTATAATGCAATAGGCAAACACTTTAAAAATTGGGTTCAATCTATTTTTTATAATTTCTTTATGACAATCCGCTGGCATTAAAATACAAACGTTTTTCCGCTCACCCGAACTACGTCTTCTAGCAATGTCGCCAGCCATCCTATAGCCCAGCCATAAAGCGATTAACATTCAATTAGTATCTCAACATCACCAACATCGTTCGACCCTCATTGCTTGTGCTTCTTCACCGGTTTCATCAATGATTTTATCAATGCAATTAAGCTGTACATCCATATTTAACAAGACATAAAAATACGCCCCTGGTTGCCACCCAATTAATATCTTGAACGTTTCACACAATTCCGCCCACTTAGTGCATACATATCCTAAGTACATACCTTCATACATACATACAACCCACAGTGTAAATTGTGGCAAATTATCAGCACAGTTTGGATACGCATAGCCGATTTTGCCGATGATAAAACAACAAAACATGAACCCAGCGGTCGTTTACAAAAAGTCACAGTCTGCTGTTGAACACAGCCTGCACAGTTCAAAGGACAAAGCAACGTATGTATGTAAGTATGTGTGCTTGTATTTGTGAGCTTGCTAAGATACTAAGAAGTTAAGTGGTTGTGGCATAAGCAGGATTGGTGACATCTCTGTGGTGTATTTTGGCGCTGGTTGGAGCATCTTCAAAAGGTTTTTATGACATCAACAGCTGTTGTTGACAGATTATTGCACAATTATTAGCTACATTGTAGAGTTAAGGTGAAGCTTGCGTATTGTCAGGCGGAAGCCTGTGTTTACTGCAGAACAGTGAATGCGCTCATAGATCCTTATTCCTGCCAATATGCTACTCCTACGTTTGTATGTATGTTCATACATGTCCATGGCTGTCTACATGATTGTGTAAGCTGTTTAGTCAACCTTTGTGCGACCAACTGGAAGCTGTCAATACTGTCATTTGACATTTAGCTTTTGGTAATATTATTGTAGTCGTGTTTTAGACGGAAATTCGCTGTAAACTGAAGACGTTGCTTACTTAGAGCTTGCTAAAGAATGAAATTTCTTGCTGCTTTGCCGATGTTCTAAATGACGATAAAGATTAAGGCTTGAAAAAATAATAACTGACAAATTTTTACGAAAGAATTCAACTTATGGCTAGGTTTTTTTCTGAGAGAGGGGGCAGTTTTCATTTTGTAACCTGACAAACAGCGTAGCCAGGTTAACGTTTTTCCATTGCTTCTTGATGCAAAAAAACCCACAATGTGTCATGCAGTTTTCGGGGTCCAATATTTGCTGGTTTCGTCGCACGGGCTTGAAGAGTGGTCAGGGTGACGTTTATACCAAAAACAGGCAAAAGCTCTCACATCTCTTCTAGGGATTTCAGACAAATCAGCCTCTCTTCATTTTTGCTTAAAACTCTGGAGCTGCTGGTTAATCTGCATATTCGGAACGGGATCCCCAGCGATCGCTTGTTGGGGGCTCAACATGCTTACATCAAGGGCACGTCGGTCGAAACCACCTTGCACACAATTGTGAGGTCGATTGAGGAAGCATTCATATATAAAGACTTCAGTGTGGGTGCCTTTCTTGATATCGAGAGCGCGTTTAAAAATTTACTACCTGGGCAATAGTCAGATCCCTGATTAAGCTTGGGGCCAAGGCTGACCTATCTCACCCTTTCTTTGGGTTGGTCTAGATGTCTGTGATTAGCGGACTTGCTGTTATTCTTAGTAAAACAGACCTCGTTTTGTTCACTAAGAGGTATAAAGTACACACGCCAGTCCTCCCTGGGTCGGCGCTTTCGCCTGGCGCCTTCTAACTAAGTCAAGTACTTGCGCTTTATTCTTGACAGTGAGTTGTCGTGGAAACCTAATATCGAGGGGAGAGCTGAGAAAGCTTCAGAGACTCTATATAGCTGCAGAAAGGCAATAGTTAAGAGAATTGGCCTTCCACCCAAGTTTATTTCCTGGCTCTATGAAATCATAATCAAGCCCATTACGTTTTATGGAATCCTCGTCTGGTATAATGCACTGGAAAAGGCTGCGTTAGTCCAGTACGCTGGAAGCAGCCGATTGTCTGCTGTTATGCTCGATGGCGGTAAGGGAGATTAAAATCTACTCAGACAGCCAGGCGGAAATCAGAATCTTCGTCTCACTTACAGTACGTTCGAAGCTTGTCGGGGAATGCCTTAATTCACTTTCCATACAGTCGGAATATTACTTTTCTTCGCCCACATTTGAATATATTTTTGTAACCGACTACAAAAAAAAGGAGAGTTATCTATTCATCGAAACATTTTTTTTTTGTATGATATCAGATGACTTTGGACCACGTTAACCGTTTTCGATTATACTTGTTTTATATTTTTTACGTTCGGAAACTGGGCCCGAACTCGCCAAAAACGATTTCAAAACAAAGCTTTTTAAACTTCTACAGTTTCATACGAATATTAAAAAATAAATTTAACATGCTAATTAATTGATTCTGAATTTCTAAAAAAATGGCAACCCTATTCAAAAATATAAATAGAAAAATAAAGCCAATTTTCCCTTGTTTCGGCTGTCACATACATAGGTACATCCATATTTAGATATTTAATTTTTGGAGGTATTTTCAAATCGGTCTAGCTCACGTAAGTCTTAATATTTTTCCGAAATATTTTGGTGAACGCCTTCAAATATTGAAATTTTTTAATCCCGCCGGAAAAACCGCAACTTTTTTTGGTGATGCAGTCTTATGTTAATACCTATACATATGTATATAACACTGAAAAAAAAAAAAAAAAATTATTCACATTTGTTGTTATTTTGCATGGAAAATGAGACTGCGTGTGTGAGTTTGAATTTTGGATTTTGAAATTATATTGCCTGCAAACGTCAGACTGCATCTCAATGGTTTTACCTTGTATTATTTTTATCATGGAATTTTTATGGAAAAAAATGCGCAACACGGTCACCAAAAAAAAAAATTTGTTAAAAATCAAAACGAATTCCCAACCGCTTTAAACTTGAACCATATTATACAGAAATCTAATGGGCTATAAAATTACAGAAATAAATTTTTTTTAAATTTGGCGCATTTTTATAAATACTGAGGTTTGAAACTTTTAGTTGCACGGTTGTTGTTGTAGTATAAAACATGAATTAAAAAGATATGGTCAAAACTTATCAACTTATCCTTAAATATGTACCCACCACTGTATATCTGACAAGCTTTCCTTATGTGCCGAGTCTCATTCTTTGCAATTGTGCTGCCTTGATTAAACAGCATTTATAGTCAAATCTTCAGTAAGAAATACTCATATCAAGTCCCATTTAAGGATTTATTAAGGAACCGAAAATCATCATGCAATTGTATTGTATTGTTCACTAAACTGCGGCTTTTAGATGTAAATATATATACAAGGTTGTCACTCTTAAACTTTAACTTGCACACCCTCTGTATCGAAAAGCCCACAGGCAATTTAGTTATCAATTTAACATTGTAAAAGCGAACAGCGAACTCATTAAAGACATCAAATATAGAAGCATACTTATAGGCGTATAAACATACAAGCTTAACGTACTTATGTACAGTTGTATGTATGTATACGAACACCTTTAATCTTATCAAAATGGCCTGTTGCAATTTGTTTTGTCGCTGATAACGTGGCATCACGTGCCTGAAGGTAATAACAATGCCAAAGTCATTTGTAAGCATACACACGCAGACATTTATACAAAAATATATTTAAATAAATACATTTGTGTGACTTTCATGCCCTGCTCATAATGCACGACACACATATGTACATACATACATACATACATATATGCGTTTGTATTTAATTATTATATTGTTTATGCGTATAATGTAATTAATGGAAAATGAATGGCGTATTAATTGTTGCCGGTAAACATGAATATCCTGGGGTTATCGCCTGTTGTTTGCACTGCCATTGATACAGTTATATTTAGTATTATTTAGTATGTATGTGTGTTGTTACAAATAACGCAACGTAAGCACCGATTAAGCTCATGCCAGCAGCAACAAAACAAACAAACAAAAACAAAACCATAAATAAAGCACGCTCACATACACGCACACTCGCATGCCTACGAACTATTGCATAGATCCTGCATTGAACTGATAGGCTGTCGACAGCCGTAGGCATTAAAATACTACACACAAACTCTTGCCCTTCCTCTGCCGCATGCCAACGACATGCGTGTAAGTGACAATTTGTTTGTTTGCCTGTATTTCGTAGAAACTTAAGAGACTTTAGTGGAGAGTAGGAGAAAGTAGCCGCTTGGCAATGTGTCAAAGGAAATTGCCGCCAGCAGCTGTTTACCGAAGTATTACACGGTTTAGCATAATACTTGCACAAGCACTTTGGTAATTTGTGTGAATTTTACTTAAGTTGAATAATAAAATAAAATACCGTTTAGGTTCTCCTACACTTTAGCTTTGGCCGCTTAGCCATGGCCACTTTGATGTTTAGCTACAACCAAAGAATCAGGAAAAATAGTCACCTGTGAAAATAGCCAATTGCTTGTTTTGGAGTTGTCCTCCCACCAATGGCGGCAACAGCATCAGCATGCATAACTAAGCATACTTTTTGGCGCGCGGGCGTTTTTTCTCTCAATTTCGCCTATGAAAACATGCCACAGCTAACAGATGATTGTAAAATAAATGAGAAAAGCGCCTAAATTGAATAAAAAAAAAAAACACTTTGAGTCAAAGCACGCTTGTCTGACTGTTGACAGGAGCAGCGCACGGTGGGCAGGAAGCAAAGATAGGTTGCATAAAAATGTCGACGAAAACTGAAAGCAGGGTTGTATTTGTTGATATTTTTAGGTTAAGAATCCCTTTGAATTGAAATCCTAGCTGCTCCTGTTTTAAAGATATCCACATTTTACATAGTTATGATAGGACCGACTTTTGCGAAAGAGAAAAACATCCTTGTGAATTAAATATTCAACAATGTATGTGTGAGTAAATGTGTGTATATATATTATGTGAAAATATAAGTTTATGTAAGTTTTTAGCCGGTTTCAATCGTTTCCAAGGCGCACCACGTAGAGGCAACTTACTTTGCACCTCTTTGTTCTTTTTTTGGTTTTTTTGGTTTTATTTTTTTATATTTTTTTCTTGCTTTATTTTTTTATATTTGTTTTTTGTTTCCTTTTATTTTTTTTGTTGGCTTACCATATAATACAGTCATGCATTTTAGTATTTAAATATTTTATTATTTAGTTAAGTTTTTATATATGCTGGAATGAAAATGTCATTACAGTTTTCTTCAGACGACTCACAAAAGTTGGTGTATCAATCATATTTATTTTGAATCTATTCCAGAATTTAATGAATTCCCTATGAACTGACTTCCCGGCCTGCTCGGACCATAATCCCAAACCATCGTTATTCAAGAATGAAATAGATTGCTTTAAATGTTTAAGGATAAAATGGATTTTGACAGTTTGAGAAATTCCAGTACTTTTCAAAGCTGTGCGGAGTTCGTTAAGATTTTTATCAAAATTACTAAGATCCGCTTGTTTTGCGGAAAACCATGTATTCACGATTTTGCTCATGGCTTTGAACGAGGCAATATATTTGGTATTGTTTTTACTGAGAGTTTCTTCCATACAAACTATGTTCGACATTTTTTTGTATGTGGAAGACACTGTCAGCAAAAAATAAATAATTGCAAAAAATCAACGAAATTTTCTGGTAACTTCAGACTTGCACTTTACTAATTGGCTCAAAAGCTACATTTTAAACATTTTTCTAAAAGATCTGATTAGAAATTGTGATCAGATGAAAGTGTCTCCGAGCCAATAATTTTGTACGGCACGGTACTTATAAGTAATCTAGGTTTCACGAAAAAAAAAAACAAATACAAGGTAACATTAAAATATCAGTCATTTGTTTCGTTGCTGTGAGCTTGTTTCAAAACTTCTGGATTTTGCTATAATTGTAAAACTCTGTGCATGTCATTTTAACGTATTTAGGTACATACTTATATTAATCATCAACTATTGCTTATGCAAAACGTGCTACATTTAAAAAAAAAATCGCATATGAAAGAGCACCAACCCAACTCGTAATAATTTAAGTATACAAATTTTAGTATTTAGTATAGAAATATTCAATTGAAATACGCCAATATTAAAATGAAGCGCTTTGCACTTAACGGATGCTTTTTCATAATTAAGTTAAAAAAAATTTATTTAAATTCCATGCTGTCTGCAATGGGATTTGAACCCTGACGCTCTGGAAATTAGCAAATTGTGGCAAGCATCTTCGTGCACTCAGCTACAGCCAGACATGTAAATGTGCACTCAAATGTTCAGTTTGATTCAACACCACGTGTGCGTGGTATGAAAGTATTGTTTTTAAGTACGAACATTTCAAAACGATAATCAAATAAAAAATATTCATGTTTACTATGCGTTATTTCCCCCAGTAAATTCATAAAATTTTTCTTAATATTACAACGCGTTTTTTCTCTCAGCGTAGTCATTTTTAAGCAAAATTTGTGCAATCAAATCGAAAACCGGGACACTTAAATGAAACCCGGGACATTTTAAGGTTGGACCGGGACACCGGGACAAATAGTCTAAAACCGGGACATGTCCGGGAAAACCGGGACGTCTGGCAGCCCTACACACAAAGCGCATACTTTCATGCGATTTTCTTTATGATCGCATTTGTGTTCTGGATGTACAATAGTCATTATTTCCTGACAGAAGAGTACATAAATACCAAAATAAATCTCATACAAGCTTTGAATTTATTTACTTATTATGAGGAGTACCGTTGGCCTAAGTTAGAGCATTTTTATTTCTTGCACAAGCGCAGTGCGACTGGCCTGCGCTACTTGCTTATAGCAACAAACCTTTAATAAAAAATTACTACCGTATTATATAGCATACAATATTGTATACATACATACATATATTGCGATATTGAAAGTGTTTGTAATGAGAAAGTTCACGCTACAGAAAAAGGTAATTGTGGTGTTTTATCTAGGTTGTATACCGGTAGCGCCCAATAAATCTCGATCAATTATTCTTTCGGTAGGAAAAAATGAAAATGTTTCACATTGATTTGATCCGTTTTAGTTAAAAAAGGGGAACAGATTTGTATGAGATTTCTTTTCGTATAAATATGCTCTAATTATCGAGAAGTACGCCTTCCAAATATATCCTATCAGAAGTATATAAAATGTGGATATCTTTAAAACAGGAGCAGCTAGGATTTCAATTTAAGCGGATTCTTAACCTTAAGATATCAACAAATACAACCCTGCTTTCAGATTTTGTCGACATTTTTATGCAACCTATCTTCGCTTCCTGCCCACCGTGAGCGGAGAATGACTGTGAAGCAAAGAGAGACCGACAGAAAAAAAAACAAGCAAAACAAAACGGCAAGTGTTAAATTAAATGGCAAATACGTCAAAAGCGAGGAAATTATTTTTGTACCCCCATCCGCAAAGAACAACACAACCAGAAATCCTTTTACCTTCAAAGCGCGCGCAACAGGATAATATAAATGAGCAGAGCAAAAGCTTCGAAGATAAAACAATAAAAAGCATGAGCAAATGTTTGAATTGATGTTGCTGCTGCTTTGGTCGTCTGTTGATGAGCTTTTTAGATGAAAAATAATAAAATTACGTGGTTGCCAAAGCGAAAGCTAAATTAATGTCTGAATTGGCAAGTCAAAGAGCAAATAAATTACAAATCAGCCAATTTGTAAAGAAAAAACTTAAATGAATTTATTTTACTAGTGAACCGGTATGCCGTTAAAGCGCCAAAATGATTGCTCAAGAAGTTGCACATAATAGGAGAAACCTTCCAACATTGTGAAATTTTTGTTTGCACTAACCCCATTCAACCTGTATTGTAAACAATTGTGAAAAGTAATTTTTTTTAATCAACAACTTTTTTTCTCTCGTAAATAGGCTTTCTTGAATCTCTTTATTTTCACACCAATATTGAAATTTTTGAAAACTTGTGTATAATTTATCGAATTTATAATAAATCGAATTTCCAAACAGGTGGCAACCCTCTTCGAAAATATTCTCAAGCTTAAACCTTCCTAAACCCCTTTTGTTTGACAGACATATTATGTTGCATATTTCAAATAACTGATGGATTAAATTGAATTCGACTTTTTGAACAGGTGGCAGCTTTTCTACATATATTTTAGAAATAAAGCTTTTTCAAGCCCGTTTCTATTGATATCAATAATTGTTTTTTTTTTTTTATCTAACATATAACACAATTAGAATTTCTCTTTTTAAAAAGGTGGCAACCCTCCTCAAAGCACATCATAAATTTTTTAAATGTTTAAACTAATTACAGCTTTTTTTGACATCCATATTTTAACATTTCACATAACTTATGTATATTTTAATTAAAATCGACTTTTCAAACGGGTGGCAACTCCCTTAAATATATTTTGAAACTAAAACTTTCTTTAACCCCTTTCGTCTGACACCCATATTGCGATACATGTTTCAATTAAATAATTCTCCCAATTGGATTTGACTTTTTAAATAGGTGGCAACTCTCAAAAATAATTCGAAAATTATTCCCAAAGGTCCCAAAACAAACTCGAAAAGAAGTTCCTTTAGCATGGGAATGTAAGCTTCAAAGTGATAGAAGTCTTCTTTATCATTTATAATTTGGCACAACAATCTTTTGTCAGTTTGTAGGAAATCCACTACCAAATTTTCATAAGAGAGGCAAGGAGACACCACCCCGATGACACCCTCCCTGAACCTCCTGCGCAAAGGCCACCTTTTCGGACACACATCTTTAAGCTTGCCATTACAATTTTTAATAAAATATTTTTATAATAGAAAAATCACAAAAAAAAATAATTTTGTATGTACTTTTAAATTACATTTGCCTCCATTTCGTTTTACGGAGCGTGAAGATTTCCTTAGGCATTCTTTCCATTGGGCTACTTTTCATTCTATTTTTTTTTTATCGCCAGCGTATATTAATTCATTTCTAAATAGCAAATTATGCTAATTACTTTTCGTTGTAATAATGGGTATTATAATTTACTCGATGTACATTTCCTTTTGTTTTAGTTAATTAAAAAGTTTTACGAAGTGCCGTCCCGCCAGAGGCATCTGTTTCGAAGTGCAACAATTGGAGCATGTAAAAGAGAATTACATTGGCACGACTATGTATGTGTGTATATCAATAGCTCTTATCAATAAGGATAGTTAAATATTTACAACATTAGTATTTTATTTTATTTTAATTTTACTTTGTTTTATTTACAGTCGCGCATTTTAAAAGCTCACATAAAACTTTCACTCAAAAAATAAATAAATGCTATGCCAGATCGTTAAATTTAAAATGCTTTTATATTAAAATATCTATTAAACTCTTCCACATAATCTAATGGTTGATAAACATCGCTATAATCGCTAAGGCTTCTTCCAAATACTGAATTTATATTAAAGCTGGAGTTTTCATTTCATTCGCATCGCCATCTGATAGTAAAATTATGATGTTATGACTGCAGTCAAAGAAATAGTATGAATAACACATGAGAAGGAGTGGCATTTGCCACTGCAATAAGAGAGGCTCATAAACGTCATTTGCATTCGAAGGTGAAAAAGAGTATAATGAAATGCATATCATAAGGTCTGATAAATTTCGTAGAAAATGCAAGTGCACAGAAAAGAGCTTGTTAGTGTGAAGAAATTTATTTAAATAAAAAAATTCATAATAGGGGAGCCCAGAAGGAAATTTGGGTATTTAATCAATCGCGGCATATTAACAGATGGGGGATAGATACCTAGCAGCCTAGTGGGTGCCTCCACCCATTCAAACACCGGCAAAATCTTGACTATAATAGGGAACTTAACAATGAAAAGAATTAATGACAAAGAAGAAACTAGACATAATACTGTAAAAATTTTTGCCAAGGTAGTTGGAAGTTTTTGTAAGACAATTGAAAGACAGTGGGCAAGATATTTAGTTTGAAAGTTTTTGTTTATTCTGGCACGAAAGTTTTCATGATAAGAAGCTCTTTTGTTAGGAAGCTCTTGAGCATATTGCTCGCGCAGTCGTAATGGACAAGTGAGCACAGCAGTGACGTGCCATTCCAGATGCTCGTGGTTCGATTCCTCAGGCAGCAGATACTTTTGACGTAGAATACGTCTTACCTTAAGGTATGGGGGCTATGTTCAAATGTTGTAGTTGTAATTTTTAGAGCTTCACAAAAACGCTTATTGCAGGAGAACTAATAAAGCGATTTCAAAGAAAAGTGTGGCGTTTCAAAGATAAAATTCCAAACCTGTCGACAGATTCACCTTTGTAAATAACCAATTCGGTTTCTGTCGTAAAAACAACGGTAAACACTGCCTTATTTTGGGGTCAATTTTGAGCCTTTAAAGTGCTCTAGCAACTTATTGTTGGCATATATAACTTTCATTTTCGGGATATAGGTTCTTTGGAGCAGTAGAAATATTATCGGGTACAAATTTTATATAAATTTAACAAATATTGAGCATTTTAAGGCAAAAAATTGTTGAAAAAATTTGCAAATTTTTTTCATTACCAAAATGCTCGAAAACCGCTCGAATGATTTTGTTTTTGTTTTCTTAAATCAAAAATTCAAGAGTTTTCCTTTCGTTTGGTATATGGGAAGTATTGGTTGATATCTTCTATATATGTTTATTTTATTCAAATATATGGGCATAAATTTTTCCATACAAAATCACCTCGTCATCATTTTGCAAACACGTGCATATGTTGGAAGTGTGGGAAGGAGACAAAAAGTATGTATGCGTATGTAATGCGGCTTTTGATCGCAGCGTATGTACATATTTAAATGCATATATACGTACATATGAAAGTTTCAGTTAATGTGGATCTGTTTGGTTTTGTTATCGATATTTTTATCGATTTTGTTGCCGATATTTTAATCGATTTTGCCATCGATATTTTTATCGGTTTGGTTACCGATATTTTCACAGATTTTGTTATCGAAATTTGTATCGATGTTGTTATTGATTTTGCCATCGATATTTTCGGAACTTATCGATATAATGATCGATATTTTTATCGATTTTGTTATCGATTTTGTAATCGATTCTGTTATTGATTTTATTATTGATTATTTATCGGTTTTGTTATCGATATTTTTCTTGATTGTTTTAACAATTTTGCTATCGATATTGTTATCGCTTTTGTTATCGATATTTTTGTCGCTTTTGTCATAAGGATTTTTATCGATTTTTCTATAGATATTGTTATCGCTTTTGTTGTCGGTATTTTTATCGGTTTTTTACCGATTTTGCTATCGATATTGCCATCGCTTTTGTTATCGATAGTTTTATCGATTTTTTTATCGAATTTATTACCGATTTTGTAATGGATTTTTTGATAGATTTTGTTATCAATTTTGTTATTGACTTTGGAATCGATTTTGTTATCGATTTTGTAATCGATTTTTCGATAGATTTTGTAATCGATTTTTTATCGATTTTGTAATCGATTTAGTTAACGATTTTGTTGTCGATATTTTTATCGATTTTGTTATCGATTTTATTATCGCTTTTGTTATCGATATTTTTTTCTTAGTTTGTGCTTTCGTTTTTGACTTGGATATGCTCTTAACCATACCACGTATTCTACGTTTAAATTTAGCGGGTGTATCTCCGATACAGCCTGCAGACCAAGACGAAGGCGCTGGACTGTTCCTTTTTTTTTCTATTTTTAATTTAAATTTTTTTTAATTTTTAGATTTGATTGTTTACAAATAAAATATATACAGTGAAAGCTCTCATAGATGGACGCTTTAATAAGCGTATACATGTTTGGATATACGGACTTTACGATAAACGGACGCGGACACTCAAACTAGCCTAGTTATAAAAAAAAAACCTACCATAGGCGGACGCGAAGCCCTTTAAGTGGTTAATTTTGGTTTTTATTCAACGATGTTTTCTTTTCTAAAAAAAAAATTCTCCTTTTTATCGCCCTCTTCTCGTTGCGTGAGCAAAGCGGGCAATGCGATTTTTCGGTAGAAAAGAAAACTCCATAAGTTTTAATATATTTTCCAATCATGATATTTTTGTCTATTGAAGAATAAATATTATTTTAATGTACAAACCCTCAACTTCATGTTTCATGTTTTCACTGTATACTTTTTTAATTGCATTTAATTTTTGGGAAGTTATTTTATGTATTCTTTCCTTTTTTTAATTAACTTGCTTTTCTTTTTTAACTTAATGAATAGATTTTAAAAAATCTAGGTTTTATTGTTTTAATAGAGATCCATTTTTTTAATGTAATTTAATTTTAGTTAATTTTAAATTTTTTTGTTTTTTTTTAATTTTTCTCTCCTATTGCTTTAATTATCTTTTAATTTTTGCATTATGTTGTATTAAAAATATATAATATATTTTTTTGATTTTATTTAATTTTTAGAAACTTATTTAATTAATTTGTTTTTCTTCTTAGTTTTTTTTCTTTTTTACTTTAATTTTCATTTAATTCTTTGGTGTTACTTTTTTTAAGAAATTTTTTTCAAATTTCTTCTAATTTTTTGAAAATTACTACTTAATTGAATTTTCTATCATTTTTAGTTTTTATTCTTTTAAAAATAAGTATATCTTTTTAATTTAATTTAATTTTTTGAAACTTATTTTTTTTTTCTTTATGTAACTTATTTTTTTTTGTTTGTAATTTTTAACTTTAAGTGCTTTAAGAAAAATATATTTTTTCTGTTTAAAGATTATTTTTTTGTTTTCTATAATTAAATTTTCTTCTGATTTTTTGTATGTTTTTCTTCTTCTTCTTTTTGGCGCTGTAACCGCCTAAGCGATTTTGGCCGAGTTCAGCAAAGGACGCCAGTCGTTTCTCCTCTGTGCCAACTGACGCCAATTGGAAACGCCTAGTGAAGCCAAGTCCTTCTCCACATGATCGTTCCATCGTATATTTTTATTTAACTTAAATTTTGGGAAACTAATTTGCTAAAACACAAACACAATAACGCTCAGACCTTCTCGTCGAGTAGTGCGTACATTCCAATAACAGAACTGGAGTAGATTTTTTTTAATTCAAACGGCCCTTAAGGCCATCTTATCTTTAGAGGCTAAATTTTTTCTAGAACACAATAATCGGCCTTATCGCGAATTTCACGTGAACAAATATTCCCAAAATTATAAAGCAAAAAAACAAAAACAATCTTCCGAAATTGTTATTGTTGTGTCGTTTATTCACATGGAATTGGCGATACGGCTGAATATATGTATAATTGCTATGCGTATTAAGTCACAAGAGAATTAAGGGCTAAAGTCTGAAAATATACAAGTTTCGACTAGCACTAAATAATTATGACTGGCATCCTTACAGGACACTGCGAATTGAGAGACAACATTACACCTATTCTTTAAATGTAAGTCCGTTTCAGAGATATTTGAAAAAGGTGTTTTAATAGTATATATATATATAAAGAGTGTACCTCGTACCACTGTCGTTGCCACTGTCAAATGCAAAAAGTCACTTAATTGCGACTTTTTAAATGTGCCGTCAGTATCAACTAAAGGTTACTGTTTTCAATATTGTAAATCGCAGTCATGTTCTTAATATTGATGGTGTTTCTGATGCTGATAGTGTTCATATTCATGTTACTGCTATTGCTGAAGTTGACATTGATGTACATACATAGTCCATGAGAAATGCGCTGACATTTTTATTGCCACACTTGACACTTCCTGACTACTGTTGTCGGCGCAACGTTCTCACAAAACTATCATGCCAGTCACCGCCCCCACGCAAAAAAAAACACTATGCCGCTCACAGCATGCCTGCAGACAAAAAAATGCTACCTCCAAAAAACATCGCACGACTGTAACAACGTTGACAAATTCAAAAGTTGTGAAATATAAATACAATTTCCATTACCATTACACGTGTGCGTCGCTAGTTGAGGAGGTTTTTCGGTCGGCATCACCCCCCAGGCAGATAAAAAATTACAAATTGAAATACACGCCCTCGCACACACATACACATACACATACATACATAGATACAAACATTCATACATTTAAGTTGGCATGATTGTGGGTGGAATCCGCACAGTGTCTGCCGCATTTCGTCTTTGCTCAACTGACATTCGTCGCCTGACTGTGTTACACATTATTTTATCGTTGTTGTTTTTATTTTGTTACTTAGTGAATTGTCTGTAAGCCGTTTTGGTTCAGTCGTTTGGTCACTTTGGTGACAAGAAAGTGTCTCATTTCATTTTTACAGCTGCCTTCAGCTCTTCACCTTACGAGTAATTTGCGGTTAAAGTTCTGTTTCCCTGCTTGGATGAGTTGGCTGGTTGTCTTGTCTGCGGCCCGCTGTGTCACTGGGAATGTGCGGGTCATTTTATTGACCTCATTATGTTTTGCGATAAAAAGCTGTTTTCCATTTTCCGCTAATAAATTTGTTGTGTAAGTAAATGATAAGAGTTTCTTTATTGCTCCGATGGCTGTTAAAGTTTTATGTGCATTTTTTTTTACAATCACTCAGGCAAATATGTGACCTTAGCTTTCTTTTGGTGAAGAGGAAATTGATATAAGCGGAGGAAAACTTACTCTGGAAAAAACACACATATTTAGCTGATGCGATAGCAAAGAATACTGAATAGAAATGTGTAGCTTTACTGCTGAATTGATAAAATTGTTTAATTTTGAACCAGTTTTTGATTGAGTCATTGGCAGTCTTAAGAAGTTTGTTCTTATACATTTAATTGATTGCAGGTCAGAGGTCACAGAAAACGAACGGCTGCGTTGAAGGCCACTGGGAGCGGGGAGAGACAAAGGCAAAGGCAAAGACAAGGATATAGACAAAGTCAAAGATAATGGTTGTTGTAAGTAGGTACATACATACATGTATATATTTATATTTAACAGAGATAAAGAGAAAGACAAAGGCAAAGACGAATATAAAAATACAGACTAAGATCAATTCAGATAAAGAAGAGGATGAAGACGGAGAGCAAGATGAAGATAGAGATCAAGAGAAAGATGAAGAGAAAAAATATGACGAAGAAGAAGATAGAGATCAAAAGGGAGATGAAAAGAAGCACGAATATGAAGGGAACGAGAGAGAGAAAGACGAAGAAGAAAATAGACATTAAGAGGAAGACGAAAATAATGCCGAAGATGAAGAGAAAGAGGAAGCTGAATACGACGATGAACATGAAGATTGAAGACGAAGCGAAAACTGAAGAGGAAAATGCCGCTGAAGAGGCAGAGCTGGGTGAAAACGAAGATTGAAATACAGTTTAAGATTAAAGTTGAAATAAAGAACAAAATTAGGATTAAAACAAAGAAAAACGTAAAGTACAAAGCCGAAGAATAAGACAAATGCTAAGGCGAAATGGTAAAGGAAAAGAAAAAATAAGGGCAAGGACAAAGAAAAATATAGGGAATATGACAAAGACCAATGCAAATATAAAGACGACGGACGGAAAATAATTATTATTTTTTAAATTTTAACCAAAAAATCCAAAAGATGTAATCGTCGTAAAACAATTTTAACTATAGCCACGTAATTGTCTTTGTACGTCCTATTGTGATTTACAATGACCTTTATTGTTCGAGTTTAACCAATAAAGAATAAAAATAATAATTAATATTTGAGTTTTATTTGTTCACTCAAAAAAAATTATTACTATTTTTTTATGCTTTTTATTTTTTTGCCTATTGAGTTTTATTTTTTAACTTACGAATAATAATCATTTAAAAAATTTGCTTTGAAGCTTTACCAGCATGATTTGCGACTTATCCTTTTCACAGGTAGCGACACCCCAATAAAAGTAATAAGTCCCGAAATTTTCAGGTCAAAATTTCAATTGATTGCGTATTTATGGCTTTTTAAATTGTATAATCATACATTAACTTTTAGTGAAAAAATAAAAATCAACAATAATTATGAGCTTTGAGCGAAAAAATAAATAAAAATCATAAAATAATCATTATTTTTGATGGAAAAAAGAAAAAGCAAATAACAATTATTTTCTTTGAGCGAAAAAATTAAACTTAATAAAAATTGTTATTTCTAAGCGAAAAAAAAATAAAAATCATACAATAATGATTAAACGCTGGTTGAAATTATTTTGCTCATAATGATTACCGTCCCTGGTATATTGTTATAATGTCCACCTTAGCTCATCGCCAATCATCTCACTTCATCTCAGCTCAACTCACCCGCAACTCACCTCCCTGTAACCCAACTCACCTCAGTTCAACTCACCTCACCATAACTGACGTCTTCTCACCTTAATTCAACTTTACGCACCTTTATTCATCCCAACCCACCTCAACCCGCCTCTTCTGAACTCACATCAAATCCACTCACCTCAACCCCTAGTTAATATTGTCGATACGAATATTCGGATTACATGGTTATTAACGGCTACAGTCGGACTTTCTGAAGAAAATTGCGTTTGGCAGAAAACTCTAGATCGTACACGAATATCTATTTTGTATACCATTACTACCACTTACAATGGTAGAAGAGAAGGTAGCAGAAAGTGAAAAAAGCAACAACAGTTTATAAGGCGAACTTAGCACAGTGCGTAGGCAACTGGCTGAGTCAGCTGGGATCGTCGGTTCGCATTCCGATGAAGAAGTCTGATGAGGAGATGTGGTGATCTCCGAAATAGCTATCACTTCTACCATTTATAAATTATTGTCAATTTTTCCGCAATAGTTTTCATTAAAAAACGGCCCCAAGCTCAATAAAATTTTTGAATTAAATAATATTTAATAAAAAAATAGTCAAAACTTGTCAATATATGGGTGTCTTATAGTTATGATAAGCACTATATAATGAAAACTGTGACACTTATTGCTCACAGTCGGAATGTAAATCCCATCCAAGCCCCGTTTAACTAATATTATTCGCTTCAGGTTCCACTAGCTCCATTACTTCAGCAACGAAAAATCTCCAGTTTGTGACCACTGGCAACAAACGCGAGCAAGTAATCAGAAAATCTGATGAAACTAACAATCTATTAAAAACGTTTTCTAAATTGTCAGCGCCTAACTAACTAAATCCGCTTCTTACCAAAGATTTTAAAGTCCTTGTTAGAACTAGACCCGTTTTTTATTCATTGAGCAACCTTAAAATAATAAACAAGCGCTTTGCGTATCTAAAAAACAATTATTTTGAAAATTACACTTGCAAAAAATAGAGGTTAGTTTAGTTTTTTTTTAAACATAATTTTTTTAAACACATAATTCCAAAAAATATACCGAAAAAATATATAAACTTCATTTTTAGTAATGTAAAAAACAAAATAACGAAATATAATACCGTTTTCTTACAATAACAATTTGAATGGCATATTTGAATTTCTCAGTTTTGAAACAAAAGAATAAAATACCTCCCAGCTGAAAAACGATAGAAAGCAGTAGAATTTAATTAAAAAAAAAAAAAATTTTTAAAATTTAGTTTTGAGAACGCTTGGCCCCAGTGTGCGCCGTTCGAATACTCTATACTCAATTTCAGTACTAAATTTTTCAAGTCTGACTTAATATTTTGATAAAAATTCTGCACCATAATCCCTGAGAAAAGGGGTTGAAAAAACTTCTCAGATCTGCACACAAGGTCTACTGCAATATTAGCACATCTTTTTAACGGGCCTTAGAGACCACTTATATAATCTGCGAATCTATATATCTATGTACAGACTAAGCATCCTGTCTGCTTTAAATATTTAACTTTCCTTAGCTTGCCCAAAATTTAAATTTTACCTTAGATTAAATGTTGCAACTGCCTCTTTAAACCCTGATCGGCACACTAAGGATACACAAGCAAATATGGATGTAAAGCTTTCGAGCACCAGGCCAAATGATGTAGAAAATTCAAAAACGTGTCAAAGTGCTAAAATGACAGCAAGCAAACACTTTTTGAAAATATTAGAATAAACTCGTATTTATTTTAGTAGTAAAACCATAAACGAACCACACGAAGTAACACAAAGCTAAGTACACATATGTACAGATATGCATATGTATAATGGTTGCAGTTATGTAAGTGCATATGCACTCACGCTGGTGTGCACCGTTGAACAACTCATTCACACGTTGCACGCCACCAACAACCAAGAACCAACATCCAACAGCCAACAACGACGTCAGTAAGTCGAAGCTGAAGCCGCGTGGCAAAGAGCTCATTAGGCAACAAACCCCTGAAGAGATGAGTAAATTGCTGGAAAAACGGTTGGCAAATTATGGAGGTCGCTAATAAGCAACGCCAACCAACACCCGACACCAAGGAAAAACAAAAATTAAAATAAAACAAATAATAATGAAAACAGCGCCAAACTACACCCGATAAAACAGCAAGCGACCACAATGGAGTGCATAAAACGCCCAGAAAAACACCCACAAAGCACTAGTGACCCCGTCGGTAGCAGCAGCGAGTGAGTGGTATGGCCAGTGGGTTCTAGCGGTGACGCTATCGTGTCAACTCTTGCAGTGCGCGACACCCGCAACGTGTCAACCAGCCAACAGTGCAAGCCTTTGGCGTCATGTGGCGCATACGCAACGCAGCAAGAACATTGTGTCACTGCTCGTGTGCCGAGGTGGAACTGTGGCGTGCCACTGGAAGCGGTTGTAAAAAAAAAACCAGATATTAAAAATAAGAAAAATGCTGCTTTAAAGCACGTAAAAAGTTCGTCGAAGGCAATGCAAACTTGCTTCACAAACTTTCTAAGGACATTTTCAAGTGTTGCGCGTGGACCGCCAAGTGTCGCCAAAGGATATCGTCAAATATGTTGGGGGAAAAGTGCGAGTACGTACTATTCTCGGTATAAGCGGTATAATTAAAGTCGCATTTGTGACAGGCGTATGCCGCCTGTGGCGTTTTTAATTTTCGTCGCATGCATTAGAAGTGGAATAGCTGCCATGCCAGTCAACCACTGTGCATAAACTCCCACTCGCATGCACACAATTGTCCATCCAACTTCTTGCAAATACACCAAACTTCAAGCGAGTCTCAGCATGCTTAGACAGCCAGCTGTTATAGCTTGCGGCTGATTAAAATCTATTAGTGAAAATCATGTTTTCGGCGGATGCTAGCAGGACAATGCAATATCTAATGCAGATCCGGGGTATGTCGCTGGCAATGTAATAGGGTAGTGTTTTTTTTTTCATTCTTTTTTGGGCTGGCGTATTGTAGAATTTTTCTATTCAATTCTACGCATTTCATTAAAATGTAACTAGCGGCTCTTTGCTTTATTTGTTGTTTTGAAGCTGGTGGGGTACAAAATTTGAGTAAAATCTTTATTTTTTACTCCAGTTCATTCCATCTGCTATTAAATTTGGTGAATTTACATAGACATAGTATACATTTTTATTAAAGTTTTGTTCGTCCGTTTTTACGGAAAAAGTAGTAGATTGTAATTTACTGCAAGACGAAAAGTATGGAGTAGGGCGGATCAATGAAAAGCTTTGTATTGTCTATGTTTGTTACGTTGGCAGTGAATGCTACTTATTTCCACCCTCCTTATAATAGAATAGGTTTACAACGGTCATGGGCACCGCCTCGCTCGCGGGCAAAGCTCTTTTAAGCTTTCTACACATTTTACATAGCCGCGCGTAGAGTAAAAGCTCTCTCTACCCATCGCTGGTTTAGAAAAAACAACAAAATTATGCTGTGGCCTTCTCCACTCAATTCGCTTCATAATAAGTGACCAGTTAGCAAGTAAAATAGCAATGAAGCAAGGAATCTTTTAAGCTCCCTGTAGCTTTTATATGAGCTCGCATAGTGTAAAACCTCTCTCTGCACATCACTGCTCTACAACAGCGATGGACAAAGAGAGCTTGTACTCTGCCCACTTCTATTCAAAAGCTCTACACGAGAAAATGGCGGTACTCGTCACCACTCTGAAACAGTGGCGATCACAGAAGGCTTTTACTCTGTGCGCGTCCGTATAAAGCGGTGATTGGCACCGCCTTTTCCGCGAGCTTTCTATACATTTTGCATAAACGCCTGCAGAGCAAAAGCTTTTTCTGCCCATTGCTTGTGTTAAGTGTATAGAACACAGGTGGCCACTTCAAAGGCTCGCGTGCCAAAGCTTTCAAAAACTCTCTGTACAATTTATATAGGGCAGGCACCAAATGGAAGCTCTCGCTGGCCAACTCTGCTATGGAAACCTTCAAAAACCTCCTACTACGGAATAAGTTTTGACCTCGAGATTGCACTTTATGCGAGCCTACACAAAATATACATATTTTATGTTGGTAAATACCTATCAAAGAAAGCGATTCCACGCACAGGCTATAAATAATAAAAATTCAAATGCTTCTACTGCGAGATAAATTTGGATCTTAGCTGCACTACGTAAGTGTTGGCTTGATAGGGTTTTTTTGGACCCTTATATAAAATGACCAGAAATTAAAAATTAAAAGGTTGGTCTAATGAAACGACCGATTGTGTTCTTCAGCTTTAACATGACTAGATGCGAGAACTCATTTATTTTTCTACGGTAAGCGAAATGTCAAGGAAATAAATAAAAATAGGTGCATGCATTTGTAGTGGAATTATCAATTTCTTCTCTTCAAAATGGTATTAGTTCCTCTATAAAATATACTCTAAAAGTGAATTTGGAAATACCAATCATCCATTTCCTTTATACTTATCACTTCTGTATACCATGAGCACACAAGAATGAGTTCAAAGAAATTTGTTCACTCTTACTTATTGAAGTAATATTTCACCATCTACACTCCTCTGAGGTAAACAACGCGCATTTTCCAATATTTGCTATTCGCATACCATTTGTGTTGGCGCATTCTAGCCAATTCAATTGCTCAATTGACACGTTCCGACCATAATCATGCGAGTGTCATCATCATTTCCTTTGACATTTTCCCTTTAACTTTTCACCAGCACTTAGACATAACATAAAAAAGTAATTTTTTACCGAAGGAAATCACCCTCATAGAAATAGGAAAAAAAAACAAGTTTGCAACAGGCAACTTAACATTGCCGCAGATGTGGTTGGTACCTACATATGTATATACCTAAAGAAGTTTTTATGCTCATGTACGAGTACGTCGAAGTGTGCAGGACTGCGTTAAAATGCGTAGAATTTTTCGCATAAATTATCGCCGACCAAATGTGTTTTTATTTTAGAGGAAAAGCGCGCCTCACATGTCACACGCGTAAGTACTTACCAGTATCACTTTTAGCAGCGAGACCCATATTCATGCATAATAAAGCTATTTTAGCGCAAAAAAAAAATACTTCGATTCTTATCATCTTCCTCTCAGATAGCGATAGTCGTACATATATTTTTACACATAAAATGCCTCCTCAATTGCTGCTTTGTTGTAAACTCATATTATTTTTTGTGTAAATATTTGCCATTGCGGTGTAGGGCAACATCTCATTTGGGCTGTCTGCCTGATGTGTGGCTAAGGACGAGCACTCAAGTTTATTGGCATTACTTTCTATCATTTTTTAATGATGTGCGCTTATTCGGTTATTGGGTTTCCTCACATTTTTCGTTGTACACATTGTTTGGGAAATTGATACTTCGCACGCTCACATGCGCACTTTGCAAAATTATGTTTTGGTTGATGTGACAGGATAACGTAAATTCATAAGAAGTTTACGATAATTACAATTCAACGAAAGATTGTTGTATTTTGTAATGGGCGCAGCTGAAAGAGGCTAATTTTGTTGAACGATAATTTATAAACGGATTTCAATGAAAAGCTTAAAAAAATGAATGGAACGCCTTAATTTCTATAATATAATAATGTTAATCGGCAGAATTTTGTCATTTCTCTAAGTACAGTCCTGTCAAACCGTATAAGGTGAAAGTCGCCATCATCCAATGAAGAACATTTTAATTATTCTGTGAGTCGTAATAAGAATCCGTCCAGCTGAATAGAGCCCCCATCTCATTAACCGTAAATGTGAATAATTTAAGAGGAATCAATAATAGTTTCTAAGTTGAAGTCTGGTTCTTTCTAAGTGGGGCTTGGCCAAAATAATCGCTTTTTACAGAGCTCCAAATATGCTATCCTGGATAAACGGTCTAATAAGGATGGTTGCCGATTTCTCTCTTGTTAGGACGGCTTCGTTACTTGGGCTAAGCTATCAAAATATGACAGACGTCAAATCGCCGTCCTGTTTGGCCGTTTCACCATATGCAAAATTACCTACGAATAGGAAATGGGTCGAGATATGAACAGCTTGACACGTTGACCGACACGAAAAACGCCAGGAAAAATTCCTGTAGAAATACGGCGAGATAATGGCCGCTGCTCAGATCGTGTTATGGAGGTAACATTTCTCTTGCCTGCTAAAAGGCCCTGGCGTCCAGGCGTATTCACTATAGATCACATCCAAATCCCGAAAAAGACTGGCAGGAGGAGGATCGACGCATACAATCTATTTTCCAAATTTAACTTATATAGGATTAAAAGGAGTTTGGTATCCCTGCGCAACTATGTACCTAAGAAGCCGGCAACGCCGTCATAATTGGGAATGACCGCCATACCATTAATATGTATCAGACAGGATGGATGCCTATAATGCGACTTGTTTAAACAGATTGTGAAGAATATAAAAATTAAGTTTTTAAGCATGTAACTACCTAGCTATCAGCGGCTTTCCTACGCGTGAACGAGATAATAATCCGTTTTGGCGTCATTTTCAGAATGTTTCTTTGATCACGTATTGATTTCAATATTTTTGCGAATGGATAAGTAAAGTGATTAACCTTAGAAAACCCCCATCATGTGATAAGTCCTTCGTTAATCCCAGCAGCTGACTGGTATCTAAGAATCTCCATAAAAGTTTTATACGAAATTCTCTGATTGCAAGCCATTTATGATAACCTGGATTAGGGCAAAGGGTGGATGCAAGAACCTCCGCGTCTAGATGCATGTAAATTTAAACTAATATTGAACATTTAAAATATTTACTTTACTGTGGAAATAAAAACTTTAAATATTAGCGAACCAATCCTAATCCTTAAGCACAAAATTTTTAACTTTGATTAAATCTCAAATCCGTGTCACTACAGATTTCGCTGTTCAGCACCGCTGCGCAACCTTCGATTTAACACACAAAGATTTTTAATATCAACTTATTCTAAGGTGTGTATGTATGTACAAACTTACATAAGTAATATGCATGTATGAGACTTTGAGCATTGAGGTCTATGATTATGCGCGTCACGTCCAAGCGACACTTCGTTGCTAACTCACATTTTAGCTTCCTTTTTTTTTTTTGGAGACATTGTTCAATTACTCGTTGCTTTGAAGCTCTCCCTCTCACTCTTTGCATTTATTCGAGCACCCCAAATGTCCGATATTTTAAGAATTATGAATGCCACGTGACTTTCGACGCTACATGATTTGTAAATAACGCAAATACGAACCTACCCATAACCCATGCCTTCGCGCGCTTCCATACCGCCATACATCCCTATATGTACGACTAAGGCGCTCAGAGGCGCTCCTTAAATATTTCACAGCATTCGCTACCCATTTGCGGGCGACACTTTACATGGGCTCGCTAGTGACCAGCGCTGCGTTGCGTTGGCCTTGGCTGGAAATGTGCCAGACGTCACGCTCGTGTGCTCAATCGGGCGTGTGTAAATAAAGAATAGTAAAATATTAGTAAAATATGCCAAAATTATGTGAATTTTGATTTGCTCTTTTACTGGCGATTAGGCGAATATTTTTGTATGCAGTTAGTGCGCTGAAATAGTTTTTTACTTTTGTGTGTAATTTACGAGCAATCGCCGGCTGTGGAAATTAGGCCGTTGGGATTTATATAAATGCTTTAGTGCAGTTAGTAAAGACATTTTCAGAAGCTTTTGACTAATGGTTGATAAGAATAGAGGTAATAGTTTGAAAATTTCATGAAGTTTGAGAAACGAATGAAATTATTGATTAGATACATTTGGAGCAAGTTTTGAATTACGATTTGGTGAATAATCTTTCGACCCAGCCGTTGTAAGAAATTTGTGTCATAAAAATTAATTGAATAAATTGCAAAACTCCATAATAGTTAAATGTTTTTTATTTTGTTTTATATTCTTACTAATATTATAAATCCGAAAGTGAGTTTGTTTATTCAATACGAGATCACGCTTTATCTGAACGCACTGAACCGATTCCCATTAAATTTTGTACACTGGTGCCATTTAGCCCAACTTAAAATATAGGATAGATTTAATCTCGATTATACGAGGGCGCGTGTAACTTCAAATAAAACGGAATTTTCATACAGGAACTTGGTACAGATACATATATGTATATAAAATCAATTCCATACTCATTGAGGAGGGCTGCCACCTTTTTAAAAAATCAAATTGAACTTGAATTAAGGGAATTATTTACTTGAAAATAATATTAAAGAGTGGATGACAAGAGTCTTAAAAAAATTGTAGTTAGAAAGTGTTTTAGAAACGGTTGCCACCTGTTCGAAATTTAAATTAATTATTCGCACACTATCTGAAAAATTAATATATGGGTGTGAAATGAACAATTGCTAAGGAATCTTCAGATTGAACATACAAAATATTACGGAGGTGTTTTACAAGCGTTGCCACCCATTTAAAAATTAAATTCATTTAATTTAAATGAATTACTACAATATGGGTATCAATCGAATGGTTTTTGATAAGGGTGTTAGTTCGAAACTATATGTAGGAGGGTAGCCACCTGTTTGAAAAACCAAATTCTTATTGAATTAAAGGAATTTGATAATTGGAATATGTATCACAATATGGATATCAGATAAGATGGATTTAATAGGGTTTTAGTAGGAAAATATTTCGAAGAGGGTTGCCACCTGTGTTAAAAGTCGAGTTTAAATTAGTAATGTCCATCTTGAACATGCAGAGTTTTCTGAGGTTTTTGAAGAGGGTTGCCACCGGTTTTAAATCTTAATTCAAATACAATACATACATATAAGTTTAGTTTTAGTTTATAAGAGTTATTGCAATCTAGGTTTTAATCGGAAGAGTCTTGAAAAGGCTTTATTTCTAAGCAACATATGCATAGCAGGAACTCCACATGTTTTAAAATTCAAATTCAACTTGAATTATAGGAACTAACAGTTTAAAAAGCAAAATTCAAAATTTTCAATAATTTCAATGAATCATTACAATATGGGTATCAATCGAAATGATTTTGAAATGGCTTCATTTCGAAACTACATGTACGTAAGTATGAAAAAGTATCACAAGAGAGAGGTTTAAGAAAATTTTAGTTTGAAAATATTTTATAGATATTTAAAAATATTCAACAATTTTATAATGAGCTCGAGGCCATTTTTAAATGAAAAATTTATTGTGGAAAAGCATCAACAATTTGAAAAAATGGTAGAAGTGATAGCTATTTCGGAAATCACCACATTTCCTCATCAGACTTCTTTCAGTAGGATTCGAACCGACGATCCCACTGACTCAGCCAGTTGCCCATGCACCGCGCTAAGACGTCTTGTAAATTATCGTTTGCTTATTTCCACTATTTTTTCATTTTTGTTATGCCAACACAATCAAGCGCAGCTATTCCGCTGCAATTCACTTGATCATGTGGTTGTTGGTTTTGTTGGTTTGTGCTAATATTTAAAAAAAATTTAAGTCTCCTGATTTTCGCATATTTTAAGTACGTTCAGTTTAATTGTAATAAATTACACATAATGTGGCACGTAGAAATTGCATACACTCCGTGCACGGGGGGAGAGCGGTCTAGTTGAAAAATAACATAGAATTTACTTTTCTCACATGGATTTTTGAACCACTCTTATGTAGATGCATGGAGTGAATGATTTTGTATATTCTATTTGGTTTGATAAAGAAGTTTAATAAACTAAACAGGAATAAAACCGTTAGCTGTAAAAGAGCTATATGTGAGCTCCACAAACCTCAACAAAAGCCGTTTCGGTGATAAAATAAGCGAAGACTAATTTCTTTTCAACTTCCGATGAAAATTAATGCTAGCTAACTACATAAATTTAATTAAATCAGCGACTTTTGTCTATTTCTGTTTCCTCACATACTTGTACATACTTACATATACAAACATGCACGTAAACAATTGCACACTTTTCGACCAAATTAGCGGTAAATTTTTATGTCAAGTGATGTCACCTCATTTTTGTACATAACATATGTATGTATAACATACTACAACTTTTCATTCAGTTTTATTTGTGTGAAACATAATTTATGTGTATGCGTGTCAAACGAAGACAAAAGTTCAAGAGTAAAATGCTAGAAAGCGAGTGGGTGTTCATGTGAATGTGCCAAGCACACCCTCCAAATTGGTATCTAACAAAAGGACACTAACCAACAGAAATGAAATTGCAAAAAAAAAGTTAGAAAAAAATAGCGGACGCACCTTTTTGCACAAGCACAAAAAATGATTAAACGAACGAACACACCTGCAAAAGAGTGCAAATTTAGTAAACAAAAGAATACGAGCAAATATGGATAACTGCACAGTAAGCCGGAAAATTTGGAGTTTATATAAACTAAACCAATTAAGATATTCAGAAATTTTCAACATGGCGCTTAAGAAGCCTAAGCGCAATATGAGATACGCATATATGATAAAAGTGGGCGGTGCCACCACCATTTTTTTTAAATTTCTTGAAAAACCATTTTTTTGCTAAAGAGCGATTGTATATATTTATTTTAGTTACACAGTGCTCGAAAAATCTGAAATTCTGGTACATACACACATATAAATTCAAGACCGTATTTAAGAAAGTTCGCCAAAATTCGACAATTTTTATGCGATTGCAATAAATGAGGTATCCATTTATTTGAAAATAGATTTATTTTTAGAAAGTACTCCATATTTTGAAATTGTAGAAATTATCGATGGTCAAAACTTAAAAAAATTTTGAGAAATAAAGTTCTTTTTTTAATTCACCTGATAAAAAATCCCAACATGCCTAGTCCGACAATAGATTATTTTACACCATTTTAAAGGCCTATATATCCTCTCCTCAGGTCATAGTCGACCTTTGAAATCGAATCAAAAATAGTCATTCAAAAACTCACAAATCTACAAATTCATATTTTCTGACCTAAATCGACAGGTCGCGACCTCTAAATGACCTTTAAAAGATCTATAAAAAAAGACAAAAATATTTCTCATAAAATCGAATAAAATTAGGGGGCAGGGTCTTGAAATTTCCAAAAAAAGGCATTTTCGATGGGCACCCTAATGTACATGCATAGTTACTGCAATTTGAAGTTTTCGCTCCGCTCGAAACGGATCCGATCGATTCGGCGCTGCTTCCTGTAACAGCACCAGAATGTTTTAAATTAACCGAAAAAAGTATATACCTAACCTACCTTAGAAAAAAAGAAGCAGTCCTCCTAAATACAGTTCAGAAATAAATGATTTTCAAACTCATTTGAATTGATAAATAATTTTTATAAAATTTTTTCAACAGGTGGCAACCCTCTTCTGACACCCTAAAAAATTCTAAATGTTCAAACTAAATATTTCTTAACACTCGTTCACTTGTTACCTATATTTTAAAATTTCATGTACATAAATAAGTTCGACTTTCAAAACAGGCGGTAACCCCTTCAAAATTATCTTCGAAATAAAATCTTTTAAAATATCTTTCATGAATTGAATTAAAGTTTATTTTTTTAATTCGTGGCAACCCTCCTAAATAAAGGATTATAAACCCATTTCCAATGATAAAGATGTTTTAATTATTCATTTTGACTTATTAAATAATTGAAATCTAACCTTATAAGCCGGTGGCAACCCTCAAACACAACAAAAATATTCTAAATTGTCAAACGGAAGATTTCTTATAATTCTTTCTCCTTTTTAATATTTCATATAACTTGGGTACAAAATAATTTCATTCGAACTTCTCAAATAGGTGGCAACCCTCTTTAAATTATTTTTAAACTTCTACCTTCTTAAACCTCTTTTTTTCTGACACCCATATGGTGATACTGTATTCACTTACCTAATTCCTAAAATTTAAATTGAATATTTTTTAAACATGTGGCACCCCTTCTACACGCAGTTAAGATATAAAGCTTTTAAAAGCCATTTCGGTTGATACCCATATCTATCGTAGCAATCGATTTAACTTTTTAAATAATTTCAGCTTAATTTCTTAACATATGGCAACTCTTTTCGAAAAAGTAAAACCTTAAAATAAAATTAAAATTAAATTAAAATTGAAAAATCCCTTCGCGTATTATATATATATGTATATAGATATGACCTCAAGATCTAAAGTTTGTTGGGTTGTTTGTTCTTTTACAAATTTATTTATTTTATTTTTTTCTTCGTCAGCTTGCATTGTTAACCATATAGCATGCATATACATACCTAAGTTAGTGATAAAACACTTTCATTTTCATTTTTTGTCATTGTCGCAACAACTATTGCGTGCCCTTCAATTTAACTATGCATTTTTTTCTTTTGCATAAACACCCCGCTTTTCATTTACCATCTTCTCTCTTTATGTATTTTGTTTTGCTTCCTGACCTGCCAGTGAATGCGTGTTCTATGTAGTAATTTGAGCGTGACACATGTGAAAACTACTGGAAACCAATTTGTAATAAAAGTAGCGGTACACCGCGCTAACGTGCTACCCACTAACCAGTGGACAGCACAATCAGTAATAGAGGAAATGATAGTGGAAAAAAGTGTATATAAGCGGCAAGAAAAATCCTGACACATCACGAAAGGACATCACATGCGGTTTTGCACCTGCAGGTGACTATTGTGTGTACGGACAGATATCGCCTTTGCTGCTTTTCGCTTAGATTACTCCCTTTTCGCTTTCTATTGTGGTGACGGTGACAGCAATGATTTTCATTTCCACTTCTCTTCCATAACTTGGCTAAGGTGGTGGAAAGGAAAGTAAAATAGACAGTTTTGCGTAGAGGTGCTGAAGCGGATTAAGGCGTTTCTTCTCCTTCCGCCAATCAAAGAAAGAAAATTAATTCCGGCAAATGCGTCCACACACCTCCTGCTGCTGCATTTTGATTATTCGCCTTTCGATTTAATGGCAGGGACTGCAGTAAAGCAGCAAAGTCCAAAATTGTATATAGCAGCTGAATTGCTGTTGCCACCGGCTATTGCAACACAAGCGAAACTTCTTGATTGGCATAAACTATGCGGCCGTCAATGCTGTTGAGAAAATCAGAACTACTTGCAACAAATGGTGCATATGTATGTATATAAAGGTGGTCGAAAAGTACATAGGAAAAACAACTTTTTAATTTTTTCTGCTGTAAAATTTTTTTTTAAATAGGGTTGTCAGATATTTGAAAATTTAAAATAATTTAAAAATTAATAAAGTAATTAGGTTTCTTCATAAAAACTAAAAGCGTTTGAAGGGATTTAAAAACCTTTTTGTACGGAGTTGCCACCTTTATAAAAAATACAACAACCGCTATTAAAAATTTAAGCTTATTTAATACCACAGTATGGGTGCAAAGGTTTTTGAAACACCTTTAATTCATATATATTTCTGGATAGGGTTGCCATTTATCTATAATAAATTTTTTCTTAAATCATGCTACATATGGTTAAGTAAAATATGAGTTTCAAGCAAAAGGTGTAAAAAAAATCTTAACCCCTACAAACTTCTGGGTGGAGTTGGCAGCTTTCTAAAAAATTAAAATAAGTGCGATATATCATCGCTACCATGACAAACTATCGAATGTACAAAAATGGATATTGTATAATATCACTTAACTTACATAATTACCTCATCTTAGTAAACAGATGTGTGGCAACTTTCTTTAAAAATTCAAAGCATATACGTACGCCTTTCGTGTGTTGGTATTAAACAAGCTTAAGTTTTTAATAGTCGTTGTTCAATACTTTTAGAAAGCTGGTAACCCTGTTCAAAAATATTTTTAAATATCTTCATATGCTTTTAGTTTTGATGCAGAAACTTAAATATTTTATTGACCTTCAAATAATTTTTAATTTTCTAATATCTGGCAACCCTATTTTTCAAAATTTTTTACCACCAGCCTACAGAAAACATCGAGTATAATGCAAAAAAGAATTAAACACATCCATTGAGCTGTTCGTGCGTGATGTGATTATGAAAACAAGAAATAACTAATTTTTGTATATAAAAGATATGATTGACGGTTATTAAAACGCAATTCCATAGTAAAATTTTAAAGTTATATAAGCGTCATTCTGTTTTTTTTTAAGACTTCTGAAGGGATCCAAATATATTTATTTTTGAGGAATTTATAGTAATGTTACGAAAAAATGTTTGTTCGCCATGTAAAATACATGGGAAACTTAAAAGCACGGATAAGAAAAAAACAAGTGCCCCTTTATTTTTGATATTCTTCAGATCTGGGGGCTGGCTGCAGGAATGCATATATCACCACTTTTTTTACTACTGCGAAAAATGATTTGTGAAAATATTTGATCTCAAAAAAGACTGCTTTATGACAAATCTCAAAAATAATCGTAGTATAAATTTATTTTCGAAAGCTACGCAATTGCAAAACAGACCAGTAAACTATAGGGTTCTTAACGGAAATGTGTGTATTTGTGATAAAAAAGCCTTTAAGCAGAAATTTTGTGACACCATTGTCTTTTAATTTCACACAGTTTCGATGCGTTTAACAAGTTTTAAGTTGTGAATTTTGAAAAAAGTGCTAAAAAGCGAAGTTTAGACACTTAAAATGAGCGCAACAAAATTTTATAGACGGCCAAGAGAAATTACAGGCGCTAAAACAAAAAATTTTAATGCAGCAAAAAGTAATGTAAATGTAACAAAAGCAACAACAACAACAATCCATGTCGACATTGCACGCCATTTGACAATAGCAGCCAAACAACAGTGCAGCTGTAAGCAACAAAAAAATATGTATTGGTATGAAGGAAATTGCCTTATCATCAGCAACGGCAACACTACAACAGCAAAAACAACAACAACAGCTACGCAGAAAAAGCAACAGCAACTATGCCATCAAAGGACACAATTAGGGATGCAAATTTTGAGCAGTAACATCGATACATCGATGTTTCGATGCATCGGAGAAAAGAACATCGAGGCTAAAATACATCGCCAGAGAAACATCGATATATCGATGGTTTCCGATGTTTTGCAATTTGTTAATTTCTAGTTAAATTTAAAGCAATATTGAATACTTTAATAATTATGAATGTATTTTCCTGTATTTTATTATCCTTCCTATACCCTTTCTATTATTAGAATCAAAATGCATACCATCGTAAGGTCGTTCGAGCCTAAAGATCCTAGGTCTGATCTTGCTGAAATTCTAAGAGGTGTTTGGTCCTGTTTTAACGGCAAGGTTATAAGAATCAAAATTAATCCAACAATTTTATTGAACTTGAAACCATTTTTATGAAAAATGTTGTGGAAAAGCAACAATAATTTGCAAAGGTAAGAAGTTATAGCTGCTATTTAGGAGATCACTACATCTACTAATCAGACTTCTTCAACCGCGGTCACTGAGGAGATGTGGTGATCTCCGAAATAGCAGCTATAACTTCTAACTTTTGTAAATTATTGTTGATTTTCAATAACATTTTTCATAAGAAACGGCATCAACCTCAATAAAATTGTTGAATATAATTGTTATAAGGCCATAAATAACAAAAATATTCTGAATGAATAATAAATTTAAGATCAGTCACACATACCGAAAGAAAGTCGGAGAGTCTCCTTAACGTCGATGGTTAAAACATCGGTAAAACTTCCATCGATGTATCGTCAATTTCTCGATGTTAGTAAATTGTAAATATCGATGGCAAACATCGAAAATTTAACCGATATTATCGATGTTTCAAAAACATCGATGCATCGTTTGCATCCCTAGACACAATGCCGTTGCGGCACTACTTTGCGCAACGCTACACTACTCTCTCTGCAGCGCAGCCCTCTGGCGTATGGCGGCCACTAAATGAGGTAGTTAGCGCGTTGTTCCAGAAACGCCAGCGGGCGCTTCGCACTTCCTGCCACAGAGTGACAGTGATACGCGTAATAGTGTAACGAAGATAGCGTAGCGCAAATAAGCGAATGCTTGCACAAACAAACGCACGCGGTGTTGAGCAACAATGTAACTGCGCGCCGCATAAATAAATACCAGAATAAGTACGGCGGCCGCCACAGTCGAGTCTTTAGAGGTGCGCGCTTGCACTTCGTATGTTCAAGGTTCGATACCTAGTCCGAGTAACACCCAAACGAAAACAACCATTTGCCGTTTGGAGGCGGCGTAAAACTGTAGGTCGCTCCCCTTTGTGTGGCAGCATGAAGTCGCACATCAAAAATTGGAGGAGAAGCTCGGCCCAGCACTAGCAATTTCGTAGCGCCAAATGCTTATTTAATTTTTGTTTGTATGTACTTCTAAGTAGTCACTCATAATTACAGACGAACTGTCGGAAGTATAGCAAGACTGCTGAGGCAGGACGCGTAGAGTGATGGGCTTTGTGGGCGGGCGTGAATTGGCGCTAAATACTGCATTTATATGCAGGCGTATTTATACATACTATACATATTTCTATATAAACAACAGAGTATTTGCTTTAGTGACGCGGCGCATTGTCGCGCTGTAAGACTGATGAGCAGTTTATGACTTGACGCTTTTTGCTGCAAACTGGTTGTGCATACTTTCTACTAACTTACTTATCCAGCCAACATAAAAACACATAAATATGCACGTATGTATGTATGTATGTACATTTTATTCTTATGTAAACAAAAACAATTTATCAAAAGTACCCGTACTCGCGGCGTGAAAGTGGGTGGCATAATTTATTTATTTTTTTCTTATGCCTTTTTTCCTCTGCCACTTTTGACATTTGCTGTGCAGAAAGTGTATAAATAACAGTTAATAAATGCCTTTGATATTACAATGCTATTATAGTATTTTTCCTTTCGCTCTATATTTTTTCTTGAGCGACTTGAAATGATAGTTTTTATTGTTTACTGGATTAAAAGTATTTTTCTGCGTCGACTTCCGTTGCAGGTTGCTTAAATAAGCGAATGACAGGACAATTTCATATACATATTTACAGATGAATATTTTCGTACTTACTTTGATGAATATATGCATACCCATATTAAACTAATTGAAACCAGTCGGGTCTTTGTTACCTAAAGACAATACATATGTATGTACCAAAGAATGAAACCGAAACCGTAACCGTTTAAAATCGTTTCGTTTTTCAAAACCGAAACCGAAACCGTAACCGTTATCTTAACCTGAAAAGGAACAATACCGAAACCATTTCAATCACAGGTTTCAATCGGTTTCCAGAAATTTACAAAAATAATAAATCAAAATTTTTTTGAAATAAATGATTTATTTAACCAAAATCAGCAATATTTTGCTAAAATTCTTGTTAAGTAGTAAATAAGAATGTCAAGGTAACTTTTCGCAAAAAGCTACTAAAATGGTGCCTAATAAATTAAATCTCGGATCTGGCGCCGGTTATTTGGAAGAAGTCATTTTGATTTTCATTTTCACGTGTGTAGTTGTAAAGGACACAGAAATGAAGGGGTTTCTTAATTATGTAGTAAATATATGACGAAAATAACAATTATATTTTAGTTTTCATACATCTTTAGTTTTACAGCAAAAAGGAAACATTTAAGTGAATCTGGTGATCTGTGTAGTTTTCAGCGAAAACTGGTTTTCGTTTGACAGATTTTACATGGACGAAAACACAAGTTTTAGGTCGAAAACCAGTTTTAGCAACGAAAACATGTTTCCGATGTCGGTCAGAACATGGTATAAGTGACAAAAACAAGAACAACATGAATCAGCTGTTTCTCGACTTGTGGGCACGAAATGTCGTTTTTGCGTTCCCGTACTTCTGGACTTTGTTCCATTTTTGAAAGAAAATGTTTCTCTTATTCTCTAATTACCAAATCCGGTCCGTATTGTTAGGGAAAGAACCTAGTGTTGATATTATCAGTGAACTGTAATTTTCAATTTTCTTTCCTCAACCTTTAAGACATTGTGATTTAAATAATATCAACAAAATTTCTGTGAAAAACCGAAACCGGAACGAAACCGAAACCAAAACCGAAATAAATTTTGAAGAACGAAACCAAAACCGAAACCGAAACACTTGGCAAAACCGAAACCCAAACCGGAACGTTATTTTGAATCGGTTTCATTCCTTGGTATGTTCATATGTATATTTGTGGCACATGCATACGTTATACTACCTTTTGCCCGCAGCTCCGCCCATAACTGGAAATAAATTATATCACCGAAACTAAAAAAAAATATTGTAGCTAAAAAATTTTCCGATCTGATTTTGTCGAGGTTCCAGAATATGGTCAATGTCTCGGATTTCAACTAAAATCGCTGGGTAGTCCTTATATTAAAGTTTTTTGAGTTATTTTTATAGGTGGGAATCATTTTAAAAATATGCTTGAATAAAAGCTGATACTAAACCTTTTTATTTCACTTCAATATTTTATTTTTATTCCGCTCAAGGTAAATTGAAATTTGGAAAAGGTTTTATATACATTTTCGAAATAAAGCCCTCTTTTTATTTGGCTTTACGTCATTTTACAATATTTAATTTAACCTGCAGACTTAATATGAATTGACTTTTAAACAGATGGCAACCCTCTTTAAAATTATTTTCGAAGCGAAGCTTTGTCATACCCTGGTGGCAACCCTTTTCAAAATAATCTCTGTGCGCCTAATTTTACTTAAATCCGTTCAGCCACCTTAAAGAGCAAAAAATGGGCATAAGAGAGAAAAAATATACGCACACACTCACAAACTTTTACATTTTTAATATTAGTAGGATTCTTAAATTTGTCAAGCCGTCTTTATCACCCGTTACATGATAATTTACTAAGGATAAATAAATAAAATAAAATAAAAAACTTTTTAATATACCACTCTTTTATAAATGGACTAAAAAGTAGAAAATAATATTTCTAAGTCCCATAGAATTTGTTTTGATAACTTTTGATTTTGAAATTTCAGCAAAAGTCATTATAAACAATTTGAATCGAAAAACGTGGACTTTTGCTAAAATTTCAAAATCAAAAGTTATCAAGACAAATTCAATGGGACTGAAAAATATTATTTTCTACTTTTTAGTCCATTTGTAAAAGCGTGGTACATTAAAAAATTTTTTTATTTTATTTATTTTTTGCAATAGATATTAAAATAATTTAACTTGCAGTGAAAAGAGAACAGAATACTATTGCGCAAAATACACCACACAAATATTTGCGCAAATACAAATTAGTACAAATAGGATTCCTATTCGATTCCTATTTGTAAAAATGGTGTCTGGACACACAACATTGCAAGTTGATAAAAGTGTTGTAAAAATTATAGCAAATTTCTGATCTGCATGAAGATGTCACATAATTTTTCTCTGACATTTTTTCTGTCAAAATTAAAATCAGAAGTTCTGCGTGTTGAAAAACCATGGAGCGAAGTCAGAACCAAGTTAATGTTTGTACCCACATTTACTATACGCTCACTACGACACCTAGATTCATATTTTTTGGGAGATATTAAAAAAATATAGGCCCTAAAAAATCCCTGATTTTATATTTTAAATTAAAAATTAAAATGCAGAGTTTCAGTAAAAAAAACTACTAGAATGCATCCTGGAATAATTTTTTTTAGCAAATGCCATTAAAAATTCTTTTAAATAGTATTCGATTTACATACACACACAGGTTAAAGTTGACTCACCTTGAAGTTCACCCAACCGCTCTATAAATATTTATTATTCCTTTCCGCTAAATAGATTTGTATTCAATTATTCACACAATGAGTTATAAGCGAACGAACGATGGTACTAAAATACATATGTATGTATGTACATATGCGATAAAACCAAATTCAAATGGCATGCAACAAAAAAATTCCACGCGCTTGGAACTTATGCTCTTCCAGTGATTTTTATTTCCAATCGCTTAGCAAGCACTTATGTAGCACAACAATTCTTTCTTTGCACTGCACTTTTAAAGCACATTTCTGCATTTTCACACTTTCACTTGTATTATTTACAAAAAACTATTGGCGAAAATTTACTAATTTGCACAACTTAATTAAATCACAAACAACTTACAATGCAATATCAATAAACTTAACCGAACGCGTACCGACACCCACAACAGTAATTTAACACGACAGCAACCGATTTACAACTGAGCTGTCGATGATAGACAAAGCAGCGCTGTTGGGGAGAATGAGACTGCCACGCAGCCACCCACATACCTGTAGGAGTGTGAATGTATGTTTGTAAGTGTCACTGAGAGGAGCATAGTAATTAGAAAAATTGTATGTATACGCAAACCTGTTGAAGAATAAAAATAGAGCAACGAAAATATCATGCGAATAATTTCGGAGAAGGTACAATAAGGAGTTGAGGAGTTGAGTTGCAAGAGTGTGAGAAGGCATTCCATCAGTGAGCAAACAGTACTCGATGATTCCAGTGCGAGACAATTCAGTACGAAATCGGAAGTGGATGTGTTAATTTTAAAATTATTGGTGGGTCGCGGTCGGCCGGTGAATCTATTTGTGCGCAATAAGCGATAATTTGTGGTAAATTAATTCATGCAAAATATTTGCAAAGTGTTGTGTTGTTTTATAAATTGAATTGTGTTGAAGTGAAATGTGTGGTTTAGCAAAAATGAAAGGAAAATATATAAAATAAATAAGGTGTGTGTGTTCATGGCTACGAAAGTTAATTTTAAATCAGAGAAAGAGAATCCCTTCTTCGTGGAACGTTTATCAGCACAAAAATAGAATTCGAAGAAATGTGTGCAGTGAAAAGGTGAGTACATATTTTGTTTTTTAATTATTTTGATGTGTATACATCTTTGGATTCGGTAGGGGTGAAATTTGCGAAGCTGTAACGCATAGCCCAGCAGAAAAATTCGAAGGGCATGTATAAATGAAATAAACAATGAAACGAAATGTATTTCAGCAAAAAAAATTGTATTTCATTAGAAGCACCCTGTGTGTACTTGCTATTGTAAATGGTTGCATACATTTAGGCATATGGATAGTAAGAGGAAATGCGGTACATTTGATTATTACTTCCGATTATGCGAACTCCGCACGTGCATACGGCTCTGTACCTATGTATGTACATACATACATATGTATGAACTCATTTGTTACAACTGGTTTTGATATTCGTAGATGGTTTTAGACATAGTTTTTGTAGTCTATTTTGATAAAAAAGCAAGGCGAAAATTAAAAAAAAAAATACTGAAATCATTTTAACTGGGACCGTTGATAACTGATGAATATACATGCATATATGTATGCGTAATATACATACATATGTATGGATGATATAATAGCTCTGATCCAATACTTTTCGTGTAAAATTCTGGAAAAAGGTCAAACAGCAAAATCACTCTCTGAAGTGAGAGTAAAAAGTGAATAACAGCAAAACGTACGGAACAAAAAAAGCATCGGTTAAAATCTTGCCACTTCAATCTCTACACAACTCTCCAGAAATCGCTCTCATTATATTACGAAAAGTAAAACGAAATTTAGGAATATGTATATACAAATAGAAATGCGCAAACTATAAGCTCAAAAACAGTAATTGATGCGGTATTTTCAAGATATTTTAACGCCCTTGAGTCACAAGTATATGGGGAGTTTCATGCTTGCACTTTATTATACTAAAATTTAATACGCTACAAAACTGCATACCCTAAAAAATTCTAAAAAGATTTAAACAATTTTTAAATTTGTTATATACTCATTTTACCCAACTTCGGTGTAAAAAAAATTCATAACTAAATTTATTGTAGAGTGCACCCCGAAATACTATACTTAAATATTGCGCAATACTCAGAGCTACCATTTTGATTTTTTTAAATTTTTTTTTTGAGATGGCATATATTTAAAAACTAATTTTGTTTATAAAAAAATGTATACGTGAAAAATTTTTCTAGAAAAAACAATATTTCTTTTCATAGAGAATTTTGATATGTGTATGTGTGATTTTTTCAAATTTTTTGCTCGCCCCGTTTTCGAGATGTTTGGAAAACTTTTAAATCGATTTGTTTTTGGTTTTGTGAGTAGGGTTGTGTTTGGCCGAGCTTCTCCTCCGACTTGTGGTGTGCGCTTTGATGTTGTCACACAAGCGGAGGGGCCTACAGTTTTACGCAGACTCCGAACGGCGATCGTATTTTTAAGAGAAGCTGATTTGAATGGCAGAAATGACACTCGGAGGTTTGCCATTGCCTGCCGAGGGACGACCGCTGTTAAGAAAAAAACTTTTTCTATATTTTTTTTGCGATGTTGCTTTGACCAGGGCTTGAACCCAGGTGCTGATGAGTGAAAGCGCGCACTGCTTACCACTACACCACAGCGGCCGACATGTTTGTGCATAAATTAACTATTTTTCAAAAGAAAATATTTTATTTTACTACTCTGAGCATTGTTAGAAATTAAAAAATTTATTTTTTATTTCCCTTTTGTACTGCTCCGTACTTGCTCCTTTGGGGAGCAGCTTACTTTCAGTGCCGTTGGGTACATATACATACAGATGTACTTATACAAGATATGTGGGAAAATAATAAATATCATTTGACACCATATCACACACACATACATTCGCCCTTTGCAAATCCGCACCAAAATAACAGCAACAAAGAATGAAAATACCAGCGAAAACTATTTTGAAAGTGCGAGAACGCTTACGAAAAGTCGAGCGTACAAAGAAAGAAAAGAAAGCAATTCAAATAGAAAAAAAAAAATATGAGAACGTATTCAGACACCCATAAACAAACAACGTCAATAAAGAAAAAATAACAGCAACAACAAAAACACTTCACCAAACAACAAAGAAAAGCTCCAAGGGTTAGCGAAGGAAAAATATTCCGTGTGTTGTATTTAGTTTTGGTGACGAAAAAATATTCCTTTATCAGATTACTTTTACAAAGGCACGTATTGTAGCTGAAAAGAAGAAAAAAAAACAAATAAGACAAGTAAAATCAATTTACTAAAAGTAAACATATCACAATCATACATATGTATTTAATTCCAACCTCACGGGCTTGCATAAAAAAACCTTACTTTTTAATTTTCTTTGTTTAATATTCAAGTGCCAGGTTGACCGAGCTTTGCCCGGAGTGCATTTACTTTTTAAAGTTTTCAAGATTTGGATAGCTTTAAAAAAATATTTTGGAATTAAAAAAAAATGGATTTCGATATCTATTAAGTAAATTCCTTACTCTAAAATTTAGGTGGCAACCATATTCCGACATTCGCTGGAATGAATGGTACATATCTTGAGCGTATTTGTACTGGGTATACATACATAAAAAAATGCTGATTGAAATTGACAAAATAAAAATTTTTATTACATAGAGGCGTGGCAAACCTATTGGAAAATACTTTTCTACCAAAGTTTTCAACAATACCTTTCATTTGTAATCCATATTGCGATGTTTTATATAAATTGTGTAGAATCGAAAATAAGCGGCAACCTTAAACTATTACCCTAAGAGATAACATTTTGTATATAGGGAAAGCATTGTTTAAGAACCTTCTCTTGGTACCCATATATAGTAGTATTTTACCTTTTTTTTTCTAAACAAAAAATTAAATAAATATGCGATTCAAAATAGGTGGCAACCCTATTAAAAATATTTTTGAATTAGGGATCTTTAAAATACCTTCCATTTGATACCCATACTATGATGTTTTAATAAATTTGTGACTAATTTCGAAGAGGTGGCAACCTTCGGATCTTCAAGGAGATAATGCATATTCAGATAACCTTAAAATCCAAAACGTTACCTGTGTACAAAATTTCATCAAAATCGTTACAGCCGTTTCCCAGAACGCTATAAATATATATATACAAGAATTTCTCGTTTATTGTAATAAGATAAGTTAATATTTATTCATCTTGTCGCTTTTTAAGTATTGCAATTCAAATATTACTTCTTTACATATGCACATACATGCATATTTTCTTTTTTTTCAAATATCACATTATTTTTTTTTTTGCACTCTCACACCGAGTATTCTAATTTGTCTCAGGTGTACAGACATCTCGCACAGCGATTTTGATTGATAGTCTCATTGGGGTTTAAACTGTTGCACAGTGATTGACGTTTCTTTGATTTGAGTATAAGGGGGGAGCTAAATGCTTACATATAAACGTAAGACAATGTGTGTACATTTAATATTAATCAGCGTGTTCATGTTAAATTTTCAAATGCCTAAAGTGATTTCTCTTTTTTTTTGTGCTGTGTACTGTTGCGTTTTCGAACATGTTCGCTAAAAAGCCACTTTGGGAAGCCTTGTACGCTTTAAGTGATTACATTTCTGATTGAAGGCTATTTTAAGCAATTTAGTCGTTAGATTAAGAAAAGCCCATGTTCAAAGCCACGAGGAAAATGTTTGGGCCCACAGTAGGGAATAGAATTAGGCTAAATAAAGCAGAAACCGGGTACTCAGTATCGATGACTCAACCAAGCCTATTTGTAGATTAGGAGGTCTACTAAAAATTTGGTTTCATTGAGGTTCTATCATTGCTTTGCCTGATATACATATTTGCGTTAATGCAAGTAGATACATAGCTTATTACGCTGAAGAAAATACAGTTCAAGAAAGAGTTATAGAAAATCAGTAGTAGATAAAAAAATGAAGCTCAGGTGCTTGCAAAGTCTTCACAAAAGCTTCTCCACCAATCTGGTTGGCGCCTTGAAGGTGCCTCCATAACCTAAACAACTTTGTTGTTGTTGTAGATACTAATGCAATATAGCCTATACCAACCTGGAGAGGTTTCGACGATATTATTGAGTTGATTACTTATGGCTAGTTGAGAGTACAATAAGGGTACCGAAAAGAAAACCAAAGCCTTTCAAAAGAGTATTGTCAAATCAGGCCTCTATCTTGCAAGCTCCTTTATGTCTATCGACAGATTATTTGAAATATCTGCTAACGAGGGGTTTTTACTGTTCTTCTGCTTGCCTTTAAAAATAAGTTTTCTTTAAATTAAATGAAATCTTAAAAATATTTTTCATTTTAAAAGAATTTAAACTAAATATTAAAAGAAAATTATAGTAAACAAGAAAAAATATATATATTAAAAATGATAATATTAATATAAAAACTTTCTAAAAACTAAATTATTGTTGGAAAATGTTTTTTTTAATAAATAAAATCAAAAATTATAAGGAAAATATGTAAATTAAAAAAGAAAAAATTTAAATAAAGTAAAAAAGAAAATAAGTTTCTAACGATTAAATGAAATTAAAAGACAAATACTTTTCCCATAAAATGATATCTAAAATTTAAAGAAAATTATATTAGGGAAATATAAATGCTTAAATTAAAAACAGTTTTTAAAAACTAAATTACATTAAAAAAGGTTATAAATTCTGAAAATTTTAAGAAAATTAAATTTTAAAAAGTAAAAAAGAAAAAGAAAAAATTATGTAATACAATAAATTTCTAAAATTTAATAAAATTAAAAAATATTTTTCTTGTTACAACAATAAAACTTAAAATTAAATGAAAATTAATTGAAAATAAAACAAAAAAATATTTAAAAAAAAAACTAAAAATATTATCTATACATATGTACATAATATAAGTTTCTAT
>NW_023458565.1:29714444-29751318 GCF_013731165.1 Rhagoletis pomonella | reverse complement strand
CATATGTACATAATATAAGTTTCTATAAATAAAATTACATTAAAAAATATGTTTCTTTTTAAAACAATAAAATGTAAAAATTAAATTAAAGAAACGAAAGAAATAAACTTGTAAAAACAAAACTTAATGAAATAAGTTGCTAAAACTATATTTATATTGAAAATTTTGTTTCTTTTTACAACAAAAAAGGCTAAAAGTTAAAAAATTTAATTACAAAAGGAAAAAATAAGTTTCTAAAAATTAAATGATATTAAAAAATATGCGCCTATTAAAACATAAAAATCCAAAACTAAAAAAAAATTAAGATAAGCAAAAAAATTAAATTTGAAAAAGACAATATTTATAAAATAAGTTTCTAAATATTAAGTGATATTAAAAATATGTTTCCTTTTTAAAAAAAATACAAAAATTAGAAAAAAATTTAATTAAAGAAAGAAAAAAATTAAATTATAAAAAAGAAAAGTTAATAAAATAAGTTACTTAAACTAAAATGATTTTAAGAAATATGTTTCTTTTTACAACAATAAAAGCCATACATTTTATTAAAAATGGAAAAAATTAATAAAATAACTTTCTAAAAATTAAATGATGCTAAAAAAATAAGTTTCTTATAAAAAATTAAAATCTAAAGTAATAATTAAAAAAAACAAGAAATAAAATAAGTTGCTGAAACTAAATGAAATAATAGACATGATATAAATTAAAAGAAAGTTGGATTAAAAAAATTTAAAAGGCAAACTAAATCTCCAAAAATATTTTCCTTTTTAAACAATAAAATCTTAAACTTAGATGAAATAAAAAAAATTATGTATGCTCTTATACATTTTTTATTAAAACAACCAAATTTACATAATTATTAAAAAATAATTAAAATAAAAAAATATATGTTTAAGAAAAGCAGTCCGCTGCCGGAGGTCACGAACCTTGTATCTCTCGGATAACACGCCAGTGCTTTGCTCACTCGGCCATTGCGACTGTTGGGGCAACGCAAGCAAAATTATATACAAAATTCAGTCAAAAGAGCTTTTCACTATGTAAGTTGGCAAGAGAGCTTTTCCGGTAAGACTTTCTTGTCGGAATAAGAAAAATCTTTTCATTGTGTTGCCTACCGTCTATCAATTGCCTTTTAAAAGACTTTCAACTATCTCAGCCAAAATTGTCCTGCCAACTGATTTTCTTTTAATCTTCAAAAAGAACTTGCTGAAAGTAATCACTCCACATTAATTATCACCCACAATTTGTTATGCAGATATTTCTATTATCAAATCAAAGTAAAGCTCGTTAATACAATTAAGTTTAAATAAATTCACACTCAATCCAAATAAATAACTAAACAAATAAAGCATAGGCAATGTGTGCAAATATGTATGTACACTCACAAAAGCAATTGTAGAGGATTTTATTTATTTCCCTGTACATGTAGGCATACATAAATATGTACATATGTAAGTGTGGCGTTGCCTGTGCGAGATTGCTGTGCAAATACGGTGTGAATGAATTTTTAATAAACTGAGATAAGTGCAATGCCATACGCGACAAACTAACTGCTCTAAATATATAGACAAACGTGCTGCAAACACAGACGTACGCCCAAACTGCGAGGTGTGCCACGAACCCAGGTGACTGGAAAACTTTCAACTTTGACTTAAACAACTCCGCCAGCAACTGTTGTCGGCTTGCTGCCCTTTGCTACATACATATGTATGTATGTATGTACATAGCCTGACCAATGTCAACGACAATGTGATTGTGATTGTGTTAAAAACTCTATAAATAACAGAGTGTGCTGCTACAACAGCCAGCCGGAGAGAACAATAATAATAGACTTTGTGTTAGTGAAGGATAGCTAAATAAACACAGCTACTAACAAGCCGATGTGTGTTTGTGTGTTTGAGTGATTTTGGCTAGCAATGAGCGCATCTAATCCAGTTATTGCATTTTAAATGCACTGTAACTGCCACCAATACTGCCACAGCAAAATCAACAACAATCTACTAATGCGTTGTACGCCTGCAACTATGCAATGATTTAATGCGCACGTTTGTTTTCATTAACACGTTTTCGTTGAAAAATTGCTTGCAATTTTTACTTATTTTTCCTGTTGCTTTTGTCATTTAATACAATTTATTTGTATAGAATTAATTTGAATTATGTTGTTGAAATTTGATGGATATTGTGTTGCAAAAGGCATTTCTATTTTCAAATCTATCATTTACAAACATTTAATACATTGTTTAAATTTTAAAACATCGCTGGCTCTTATTGCCTTTATTTCATATGTATTAAATAATTTAAAATTTTTTTGGATTCTTTAGCAGAAACTGAAAATTAAAGATTATTTAGATTTGAAATTAAAAAGACTTAGTGAAGAATTTCCGTTGATGGTTATCACCTGAAAGTTTGGGTCTTTTATTACATATTTTGAAAAAAGTTAGTGCAAAATTTGCCGAATTTTTTGTACAAAAGATAAGCAGTATTATTTGCTATTTTTGGGCACTGTTACAAAAACCGAGTTTTCGTGATGTTTTTGGCCGTTTACGAAATTTTTCTTGATATTTTCTTAAGAGCTTTCAGTAGTTTTCGGAATTATTTTTCAGTGCTCTTTTAGAAACTTTCATTATTTCATCAGGGATTTTCTGCTGAACTTGGTAGGTATTTTTTCGATACATTTTTGGTGGGACGAGACCTTTGTTTTTTGAACTTCTCAAACTTATTCGCTATTATTATTATTTTTTTTTTGTTGAGATCTTTCGAGCTGTTGCAGGTACAATAGCACATTTATGTAGGTACATACACACAGTCCCTGACGTTTTGACGATTTTCTTTATTTATATTTTCCATACAAAATTTTTGTAATTTTTTTTTTTTAAATATAGTTCATTCAACACCTAAAACCGGCAGATTTGATTTTTTTAATTTCACGTAGAACTCGGGAAAATTCAAGAAATACCACCAAATTTTCATAAAAATTTTCAATTTTTATTAGATTTCTTATAAATTTTTTAGTATGCAGTTTTCTATTCCATTAAATTTTAGTACAATAAGGTGCAGGTTTCAAGTCTCTAAAAATTACCATTGATTTTGAGAACTTTTTTTGTTAAAGGTGTTTAGCATTTTCTTCCATATATCGCATGAACAAAGTCTATTTTTATATGGAAGAAAATGCGCAATACCCTCGACAAAAAATATCTCAGAAATCAACGGTAATTTTTAGAGGCATGAATCTTGCACCTTATTTTACTAGAACTTAATGGGCTACAAAACTGCATACTACAAATTTTTCTAAGAAATCGAATTGAAAAGTTTAAAATTTCGATGGAAAGTTCTTAGTATTTCTTGAATTTTCCCGAGTTCTATGTGGAATTGGATATAGGCAAATGTACTTTATAACATATATGTATACATATTTACCTTATCTGTGTAAAAATCGGTTTCATGGCAATCCATGATGAACCATATTACGCTAAAAAATTTGTAATTCTAATGCACTTATCAGCATGTTAACCCTCTCGTAGGCCAATTTTTGTATGAGTTGAAAAATTCAGGAATGGGTGATTTTAGCACGAGAAATCCAAAAATGATCTGTGACAGTAACTTTTTCCTACAGGGAAGAAATACCAAGACCGTCTGGAGACGGGCCCGCCGATATACTTTGACGTATTTTCAGCTTTCTCTTACACAATGTTGACCTACGAACCGGCAATCCCGTCTGCAGACGGTCAAAAATGCAAACTGGGTTTTTATATGTCGGCAAGCCGGTCTGTAGACCGTCTACACACCGTCTAGACCGTCTGTGTTCGACAGCAATGTTCTCCATTTCGAATGGTGACATAATTATACAACTTATATCAAAATACTGTGCTTTTAACTACGAAACCCACTGATTTTTTTTTGTATCAGAATTATTATAGGTGCACTAAATACGTGTTTAGTTAACGACCGTCTGGAGGCGGTTCAGCCTACTAGAGGGTTAACAATAGAGCAAACAATCAGCCCATATCCAACAGCAAGCGTCCTATTCTAATTGCAAGCATTTCTGTGTTGCAGCAACATTTTCTAAGTAATGAAATTTTACGCCATATTGAACAATCAAAAGCTAAACACTCAAACAACCTTTACAAGTGATATGAACAAACAAGCGAAATAGTAGCTCGGTGCATAAATGGTTACTCATACGCCAACGCTTCCGCAGTACCACAACTACAGCTAAACACATCTTCAACAGAGGCTTTCTTTCTGCTTTTGTTTGTGCGCGTTTAACTATAGAATTTATTTAAACCACCAGCCTTGGAGAATGCATAACTATGTGTACAGAGATAATTTGAAAGACACTGCTCCTTCGTGTATGCACATAAGTACATACATACGTACATATAAACACATGTTTATATGTATTTGTGCTAATCCGCATAGGAATCCCACACCGTGTCTAGGCAACTCATCTGTTGCACAATCTCTATATGACGGCATACGAATGTACTTAAATTGATTATGTTGACGGAGTCTGGTAATAAAAAGGATTATTAGAGAGAAAGAAAATTAGAAAACCCCAATGAAATTTCACCCCTAAGAGTCTTTAATAAGATTTAAGATTTGTGCTTAAAGTTTATTAGTAAAGAACATTTTTTTATATTCACTGATGCATTTTATAAAAAAAAAGTAAGTGCGCCTTGGCCACACTGTTTATCTCCACACTATTTTGTCTCATAACCAATATATATATAAATTTTTTGTCTTTTTTCTATCTAGATCCCTACCTCTACCCCTGTTCGTTCTAATTACATTTATGTTATTCTGTTTTCCTTTATCTTTATACTCTATCGATAACAAAATCGATTGTAACATCCAACAAAATATCGATTTCAAAACCGATAAAAATATCGACACCAAATTCGATGGAAATAGCGATAAAAATATCGATAAAAAAAACGATAAGAAATTCGATAAAAAATGTCGGTGACAAATTTGATAACAAAATCGATAAAAGTATCGATAAATATATCGATAACAAAATCGATAAAAATACTGAAAAAATCGATAAATAATCGATAATAATAGCTATAGAAAAATCGATAAAAATATCGATAACAAAATCGATGAAAATATCGATAACAAAATCGATGAAAATATCGATTATTATATCGATAAGTTCCAAAAATATCGATAACAATACCAAAAAAAGTTCGATAACAAAATCAATAAAAATATCGATAACAAAACTGATAAAAATATCAATTATTATATCGGATAAGTCCCGAGAAAGCCGAAAATCTCAAAAATCCCGAAATAGTTCCCAGATTGAGTCCCTGTGTCTCTATCTATATACTTTTCCCTACAATTACCATTATTTTAATCTTTCTTCCACTATCTTCTTTAAAGGAAAGGTGGTAACACAGATGTGGTCTCATACTACTTTGCTTTAGATCCGATCATGCGATCATGAAGTAATTAACGGTATTCTTAAGTTTTTATATATGGTTTGAAGTCGGTTTGTTTTTTGCATAAAAATTACTTGTTCTCAAATCGTGTCAAAGTTTGATAAGAAAGAAGTATCTATAAATGCAAAAAACTACATATCGCGCTTTTAATACCACTGTAGGAAAAATGCCAAGTTTTGAAATGACACACAAAAATACCGAAACACGTGAACTTAGGATTGGATAGCAGATTACGGATCGGAAATGGAGAAAAGCATTGGGATGAAACTCGGAGCATCTTCCAGGTGGAAGTATTTGCCATAAGGAAAGCAGTGGAGCTAATTAACAAAAACGTAATAAATAAACAAGTCAATCCCTACATTGAAAGTCAGGCTGCGATAAAGGCGTTCCTATTGCACAGCAACTCCTCAATCAGAACTCAATCAGCAACTCCTCCTTGAGAAGTGCAGGACAGGGCTGAAGCGCTAAATACTGGTAATGACGTACATCTGTACTGGCTCCAGGGCACTCTGGCGTCGCGGGAAATGAGGAGGACGACAATCTTTCCAAATAAGGCGCTCTGTTGGAAACCATGCCGATAGAGGACGACCCGATTTCGCTCCCAGCGATTAAACGGGTGCTGCAGCTGTTCATTATCCGGATGTCGCAGACGATGAGGACCTACCTACAAGGCGGCAATGGATCAACGGTATCTGTTAAATATTTCGCACATACATACATTCTTACTACAAGAGAAATTCTTTTCCGCTCAATCACCTACCAATGTGTTTGCGAACAAGTCAATGCCACTTGACACCAATCAAATTAGCGACAAAAAAAATTACAACAGCATTCACTTTTTACAACAAACTTTCAAGTTAACTAACGCTAACAAAAGATAGATTTCACAAAAAGAGAAATCGAGGAGAAACTTTCACAAAATGTAACTTAAGTACTTATCAATGCGCATTTGACCTTCCTGCCTGCAATTGCTTGCAAACTTTTTTATTCCCTGATTCTAAGAAACTGAGCGACATCAACGACAACAAATCGAATCGAAAAGTTAAACGTAAATCAAGAATCGCTGAGTAGCTGCAAGTACCAGCGGAAATAACAAAAAAAAAAATGTAATGAAAATGCAAAGTTTAGACTTCTTGGCGCAGAAAGCAGCGACTGCGGAGATGACCCCTTCCTTTTGTAATTTTTTTAAACAAACTTATCCAATAAAACTTTTGCAAACATTGATTTAAAAAGGTGAGAAGCAGCGGAGGAGACGAGTGCGTACGAGTGGCAGGTAAAATGATACATATGTATGTAGTTATAAAATCGAAGCGAATAGGGCAACGAATTTATAATGAAATGCTAAGTGAAAAAGCAATACTTACAAATACTTTCGATTATCTTTTTGTTTACTGAAGTCTTTGTTATGACTTATTTCAGTATTTAGATCCCCTTTGAAAATCTTTCAAGCAACAAATCTCATGTCTCTCTTGTCTTATATGTGAAATATCAAAGTTGTATGCCTTCAGCAAAGTTGCCAGAAAGGATTTATGAGCATAATTGTATTTCAAAAACCCTCACATCCTTTTCCCATACCTTTTGATACCCGCTATCTGACTTTATAATTCTTTTATTTATTTTTCCGTCTTCACGCGAATATCATTTCAAATGCATTTATGCTTTTTATCTCTGCCTTATAGTCCTTATAGCGAAGCAGGTGTTAAACCGTAGCAGCATTGGTTGGCATAGCCTTCACACTTACTTAAACGCCGACTTTGTACTTTTCCTTGCATTGCCACGGCTTGTTTGTTGATGTTATTGTTTCATAGTTTATCTTTATTGTTGTGTTTTAGAATTTTCTTTTTTTTCGCATTATTTTAAGTTTTGTTGACTTTGCAACGCACAACGTACTTGTAGTTGCAGCAAGAAAAAAACAAGAACAAACTTACAGCCTGCTTCTTGCCACGCTCAACGTATAAGTTGCATCTTGCAACTTGCGATTCACACTTAATACTTTAATAGCCGCAAAAGTTTTAGCTACTTATCTTGTTTTGTAGTGACTTAAGTAGCTCACCAATATTTACTTACATACTTATTTTTAGAACTCTCTCTTTCAGCTTCTTATTGGTCTGGGACGAGACATTATAAGTAGATACATTTATACAGCTGTATGTACATCTCTGGACTCGCACGCCGAAAGCATTTCAAGAATTCAAATATTAGATAATCTAAACTAGAATTGCTGAAATTGGACTTAAAAGCGCTGCTCACAGGAAAGCATTCCAAGAAAGGATGAACTCATGAAGCCATCATTGCCAGAGAAAGTTGGGGAACGCTCTCTAAGATATAGCACAACGAGGTTTACGACGAACGAAAGGATTATGAATTAAATTGGGGCTCAACATAAATTCTACAAAAAACAATACTACATTTCCCTCCGGAACATAAGTCTGGATGTCGCCAGCGAAGAGAAGTATTTAGAACCAATCCTGGACACTTCCAGAGCTACGAAGGGTCTAATGCAAGCAAGAACTATGGCTCCAGAGCTACACTCCTAAGATGCTTGTACACCATCATAGTGAAACCTATAGTAACCTATTTATGTGGCGCGCTAGCTAGGGTCTCAAGAACTACTCAAGCCTCTGTAAGCCAATCAATGGCTGGCATGTGTATGCTTAGCATAAGTAATGCAAACATGTCCGTCGACAGTACTGGAAGTAATTTTCTGATCTCTTAATCTAACCATAGATCAGGTCTGCAAACGAATTCTATTAAATTTTACTGTAGAAGGATTTGGGAAGGGAAATGTCATACTATCTAGAAAAATTTAGAGAAAACCGGACTGTTACTTCAGTTAGCTCCTAAAAATTGCATAAAAGCCATGTCTTTTGCAAGGAGATTTGAAATCGACTTAAGCAACCAAGCAGCCTTGAGCAGCTCCTTTGGGAGGCTCCTCCAGGTTTGCAATATGCATCGGCTTACAGACGGCTCGAAAACTCCAGAAGGTCGCAGTGTTTTATTCAACTAACTATGTAAAGAACGAAAAGTCAAATTGAATACGCTCTGATAGACGGAAAATACGCTTGACTGTCTTTAGCCGTAGAGCAAACATTGACTGAGCGCACAAGCTTGTTGCAGCCAAAGTCCGAATGCGTCGCTGTGCAATCAAAAATTTGCGTCAAACACTGCGACAAAAGTTTGACGGCGATAACCCACAATCACAATAGAGAGCCGAGAATTATTGTTATCTTGCTTGAACGACCAACTACTCGTCGAGTCGTTCCGATATAAATGAATATGGGAATCCATCTCCCTATCTCTTCACACCACTGCAGAAGAGATGGTCGATGGACGCGCTATATACAAAGTCATTCTATAGCCATTTGCTACTCCACTGAATGTTAAGCAATTTTGAGTAGGAATGCGGCTCGAAGATTCTATCAGAAAAATAAATCAGCAGTCAAATTGTTTCAAGCCCCGAGCTGGTTATTACAGAGTCGATAATGTAATACTTGTAAGAGATGTTCCGAGTATACTCGAGATATAGGGAACACTTTACAATTATATTGAATGGCGAAACACGGTGGCTCAAAAGCAATACAACTTCTGTGGTCGAGCGTTAGCTGAACACAGTCGGCAGCGAAGATCTGATTGACCGCATTTATCAGTTTCTAAGCACATTTTGATCGGATCAATACATGCCATCCCCTTCTTCTGTGCTTCTAGAGTCAATTACTTTGGCATCAGTTTGATCAATAAACCCCTTCATTAAGAGGCCCACCCATCAGACAGTTGTTCCAATCTATTGCTGGAAAGCAAGATCTGATCTGCTCATCTGAATCGCCGGCGGAACCATGATGCTTAGATGGCAAATGGCATTCATATCGTTGGCACCATCACCATCACCGGAGCTGTGAGGCAGTGATGCCAGACACTCTCTGTTAAAAATCCCACGAAAATGGGGAAAAAATCCCTCAATTACCCACAGCTTAAAAATTTATCCCACAAAATTCCCAACGAATTTAAACATATACATGTTTCAGTAGTAAAGAAGTAAAATTCATATAAAATAATAATAATAATAATTGGCGCTTAGACATATGTGCTTCTCCTCCAATTTGTGGCGTGCCCCTTGATGTTGTCACACAAAAGGGAGCGACCTACAGTTTTACGCCGAATCCGAATGGCGAGTGTATTTTGTTGAGAAGCTGTTTTTCATGGCAGGAATATACTCGGAGGTTTGCCATTGCCTGCCGGCGTCACTTTCATTTTTTTGCTCACTCACTAAGGGCCTAAAAAAATTTTTTGGTGACTTTAAAATTGAAGCACATTCATGTGCTATTAACCATTTCATCAGATAATTTGTTCCGCTTTTTACATGAAACACCAGTTACAACTGAAAAGATTCTTTCTTACTCAGCGCTTGAATTGGTTAACGTAAGAAAATTTTCGAAATTGTCCTTATACTTTTTAACAATTATGTACCATTTCACTCTACATCACATCTTCAGAAAGATTAATTACGTAAGAACGTCGAATATTCTTGAATTTGGAACAATTATGCAACAATAACTGCATCAAAAGAAAATCCCTTATTTGTTTAAAAAGTCCCTTTTTTCCCTTTTAATAATATTTGTTGCAAAATATCCCTCAAATAGGGAAATTACCCACAATCTGGCATCACTGCTGTGAGGTTAGCATTTTCCAGCTAACAGCTTAACGGGTACAATAAAAAGTACCTCCTGGTTGTGCACCAATACTATTCGCTTACTGCAATACAATTCACTGTTGGCGGTTATAATTTCAAAGTAATGTTGGACTTCGCTGTCTACCTAGGATCCAGCACCGAAAAAATGGTTGTAAGGAGTGATATTAATGTTTAATGAAAAAATGAAATCTAAATCGCACTCTTCGCCGCAAGTATAGAATCCAATTTAAGTTGCATTAATGCAACTAATTCAAGTCACATGATATTGCGGCTTTAATCTACGAAAGCTTTTAACAGCATTGCCCATTAAAGCTTAACCTAGAAGCACAAATAAGTATATCAATAAATTTTAATTTTAATAAAAATAATTGAATTTAAAAATAATTGCACTTTGCCATTAGCAGACACATTTTTGTTATTGAATCTTTTTTCTCAATACGAGAAAACACTAAATAAATAAATAATTTACATCCATTTGACAGCTGTGGATAATTACTGCATTTGTCCTTCAACATTCGGCCAGCACTCCTGTGACACACACACTTACATACTTGCGTGTATGTATACTACATACATACATACATACACAATTATGTTCTCACATATGAATATATTTACACTTATTATTAACATTAAATTATTATGGCGTTTAATATTTTTAAACATTGTAAGTGAGCAATAAAAATATGTATGTAGATATTTATGCAATAATGTTGCATTTGGCGTGTTAACAATGAATGTGGAAAATGTAAATAACAAAAATTAAATGCGCAACAAATACTTTAATGCCGGCAACATTAATCCCTTAAGCCTAAATGCAAACGCACATGTGCACGCGAAATTAACAGATCGGCCTATATGTGTGTGTGTGTGCGTGTGGGTGTTGAATAAAAATCCACTGTTATCAAATGCATTGTAGTACGCGGCACTGGGCTCATTAACAGCTGAATTGTCAGCACTTGTTTGTGCGATACGTTTTTTCAATTTTCTATTTATTATTATTTGTTGTCAACATGTGGTTAGCGTTTCTGCTGTTACTGCGGTTAGTCTTTTGTTGTTATTGTGGATTTATGATTTTTTGTTTTCATTTAAAAAAATATTTTTTACTTGTATTTTATGTATTAAAACTTTGCATTAGCAATATTAAAGTTATAGCAGCTGGAAATGAAAAATATATAAAATAACTACATACTATTTAAAGCAAATCATTATTTATAGCTCCTTCGTAAGACAAATTGACAGTGCTATTAAGGCAACTCTCTTGCAATCCGCCACAGTTTTTCGAAAGAGAAAAGTCAATTATGGCAACTTGAAAGCCCGTTTCCGTCTTGGCGTTTTTTTAAATGATATGTAGCAATTTGTTTTTTAAGAATTAAACTAAATTAAAAAAAATATTTTTCTCCTTTTAAAACAATCAAATCAAAAAAAAATAAGATTTTAAAAAGAGAAAAAAATAATAATTATAAAAAGAAATTAAGTTCCCAAAAATTTAAATTAAATAAAAAAATATTTTTTTCTTTTTAAAACAAAAAAATCCAATAATTTAAAGGAGAATAAATTAAAAATAGAAAACAACTTCATAAAAAATAAGTTCCAAAAGATAAACGAAAAATGTAATGATATAATAAAACAATAGAATCCTAAACCTAAATGAAAATTTAATTAACAACAGAAGAAAAGTTTCTAAAATTTAAGTGATATTAAAAATATATTTTTCTTAAAAAAAATGTTAACAATATAATTCTAATATTAAAACTAATTTAATTAATAATAGAAGAAGAGTTTCTAAAAGTTAATTGATATTAAAATTCTATTTTTCTTTCAAAATCAATAAAATTTAAAAATTAAAAGAAAATTTTATTAAAACGAGAAAAAAATAAATTAAAAAAGAAAATAATTTTCTAAAATTTAAATGAAATATTAAAAAATTATTTTACTTTTTAAAACAATAGAATCCTAGAATTTGAACAAAAATAAATTAATAACAGAAGAAAAAGTTACTGAAATTTTAATGTAATCTAAACTACTAAACTATATTTTAAAATTAAATTAAAATTTATGTTTTTTTATTTCAAAGAAAATTTAATTAAAGGGAGAAAAAATGTATTTAAAAAAAATATAAGTTGCTAAAACTTAAATGAAAAAAAAATATTTTTCTGTTTATAATTATAAATAAGACCAGCGGACCAGGTTATAAGACCCTAACTAGAAATGAGTTAGAGACCGGCTTAGCTATGTAGGAACTCCTAGACCCAAAACCACGATCAGGCATGAGCAAGAGCTAAGGAAAGAGATAATATTAATTATAGAACAAGACGGCAAGAAATAAGAGAAATAAAGGATGACAAACAAAACTCTCTACTTTCAAAAACTATTCTAAACTTTCGTGGGAATATTGCGAAGCGCAGGAGCCACCACAAAAGATTCGTTTGGTTGCAGGATATATCTATTTTTGCTATGTGCCTTTTGTGAGCTATCTCGCTTGAGTCTAACTTTAAATAAATATATATAGTACATGCTTTTATAAGTATGTGTGCATTGAATGCAAATTTTCGCTTTTCATTCCAGCCAATACACTTCCTCGCTTATTTTCCTCATCCATAAAATTTGTCCTTCAACTGTCTGCTTTGAACTGTCGCTTCCCTAAATATTAAGAGCTTATCTATTACGCCAACAAGGAAAATCAATTTGCTTATTTCCATTTCTTTTTTTCACGACTCGTATTCTTCTGCTGTATTTATTACATTACACAGCAGCTTGGCTTACTTAAGTTTCAAACGAACTTAAATGTCAACGCATTTCCGTCTGACGCTCTGTCTGCCTTCAACAGACGGCACTCATTTTTTTTGCTTATAGTTGGATTTTTTTTTTTGGATTTTTTTTCTTTTTTTTTTTTTTTTATGCAACTAACAAAAATTAAGTACTTCAAATCGATCAGGAAGTCAACGTCAGTGAATTTTCCTGCATAGTACTTCTTTTTTGCATTTAATAATTCTTTTAAGTTGAATTGAAATTATGGCATGTGGTTTCTAATTCTATATAGCAGCAGTGTTGTTGCCAAAAAAAAACCCTTAGTAAAGTAATATATGTCTGTACTCTCAAAATATCTTAATCTTAATTAGCCATTGATAATAGACATCGTCGAATGGAATGGAAATTAAGTAACAACATTCTGTAAGTTATTACCCTAAATAGCATTTGCACTAAATGCAAATTAGCTGTAAATTACCTCGTACCCGGCAACATGCAACCGCAATACAACAAACACTAAACGCCATCACCACCACCACCACCACACCAACAACCACAATTTCTTATAAAAGTTATTAATGCCAGCCACTTTTTCTCTGCCTCAAACTTATTGGGGGCATAATTAATGGAATCCATCAAGTTAATTAGTTGCAACAAGCGAGCATAAAAGTTTAAGCCGCCACTGTTGAGCCAACATGGAAGTGAGGAAGGTGAGGAGCCCTAGAAGGTATGAAAATATCTGGCAAAAGATGCAAAACAAATTTTTGCTTTGGTCATTAATGAAATGGATGTGGTAGGCTGGCAATATTTCGGTTTGAACTGATAAGGGGGACTTGGATGCAAAGGGATTTTTTTTTGGCATGTAAATGAGGTCATGTGGTTGTAATACATGCTAATACTTAAAAGATAAGGAAATAAAACAAAATGGCTAAGTAAAAGGTGTAATTGAAATATCTAAAGTAATAAGCTGACATGGATTCACCCATGGATGTGCTTAGTTAGGATTGGTAGCTTTCAATATTAACAAAAAAAAAATGCGAAAATGTGTTTTGCGCTACTCTCGAAGTACCACATCGTCTATCTACGTAAGAAACTCAATAATATTTTAAAAGTTGTCCTAATGACTCGTAAACTATATAGAGCTAAGGATAAGAGCCACCAACAGGACTGCCAACTATCCTTGGCTATTAAGTGCCATATTGAGGATAAAAAAGTGCCAAATAAAAAAAATAAAAAACATAAGAAACCATGCGATCTTAACATTTTAGATTTGTGTAGAATATGTTCATATGTTCTGTAGTTATATGCAAAATATTAGGGAGAACATTTTCACCCTCTAATACCATTTCGGTGGGGCCACTCTGACTTATTCGGTTTAAGGGCTCACTGAAGTCTGCAGCGTCTGTTCACCAGTAGGTGCGGCTGCAAGCGGGTGTCTGCTTGGAGCAAGCGGCTCGCTATATAAACGTGTATTTGGTTGCGAAACCACCCCCGTCCCAGCAATGGGTTGTGCGCTGGGCTTGGGACCCGCCACGTAAAAACCACTTCCAGTGAAGAAGCAAGGCAAAGCCTCGGATGAGACCCCCCCTTATGATGACGACCACGGCAAATGTTTAAAGGACTATGATTTGAGGGCATGCACCTGGAATGTCCGGACCCTTAATGGGGAAGGTGCCTCTGCCCGGCTGGTTGATGTCCTCGTAAGGACAAAAGCTGACATCACCGCCATCCAAGAAATGCGTTGGACGGGGCAAGGCAAACAATGTCTGGGGCCTTGCGACGTCTACTACAGCTGCCATGTAAAGGAGCGCAAATTCGGAGTTGGATTTGTGGTGGGAGAGAGACTCCGTCGCCGAGTACTGTCGTTCACCCCGGTGGACGAGCGTCTAGCCACAATCCGCATCAAAGCGAGATTCTTCAACATCTCGCTCATCTGCGCCCATGCCCCGACGGAAGAGAAGGATGAGGCATCCAAGGATCTCTTCTATGAGCGCTTGGAGCGCACGTACGAGCGCTGCCCCCGTCATGATATCAAAATCGTGCTTGGCGACTTCAATGCCGGGGTGGGCAAAGAAGGGATCTTTGGAACCACCGTCGGAAAATTCAGCCTCCACGACGAAACGTCCGACAACGGATTGAGGCTGATCGACTTCGCCGGGGCCCGAAACATGGTAGTATGCAGTACTAGGTTCAAGCATGAAAAGATCCATCAAGCTACCTGGCTGTCTCCGGATCGAAAAACGAGAAACCAAATCGATCATGTTGTGATAGACGGAAGGCACGCTTCCAGTGTTTTAGACGTACGCACACTCCGAGGCCCAAACATCGACTCGGACCACTATCTTGTTGCAGCCAAGATACGCACCCGCCTCTGTGCAGCAAAAAATGTGCGCCCAAATATGCAAGGAAAGCTTAACGTCGAAAAGCTATGTGGGACCGCTATAGGGTTTTGAAGAGGGAAGCGAGACGTATTTGCCGCAACAAGAAGAGAGAGGCACAAATACGTGAGTGCGAAGAGCTTGAAATGCTGGCCGACAGGAGGAATGCCCGAAAATTTTACCAGAGAGTTAGGTGACTTACGGAAGGTTTAAAGACCGGGGCGCACTCCTGTAGGAACAATAATGGCGACCTAGTAACTGATGTCCAGAGCGTACTTAAATTATGGAGGGAACACTTTTCCGCCCTACTAAATGGTAGCAGCACAGAAAGTTGTGGAGAAAAGAACCCGAGCCCGCAGTCGATGATGACGGAGTCGACGTTCCACCGCCTGACTATGACGAGGTACGTATAGCAATAACGCGGCTGAAAAACAACAAAGCCGCTGGAGCTGACAGCCTGCCAGCTGAGCTATTCAAGTACGGCGGCGAGGAGTTGATAAGGTGCATGCATCAACTCTTGTGCAGAATATGGTCAGATGAACGCATGCCCGACGACTGGAATTTAAGTGTGCTCTGCCCAATCCACAAGAAAGGTGACCCCGCCATTCGCGCCAACTACCGCGAGATCAGCCTTCTAAGCATAGATTACAAGGTCTTATCGAGCGTATTGTGTGAAAGACTGAAGCCCACCGTCAATGAACTGATTGGGCCTTATCAGTGTGGCTTTAGACCTGGCAAATCCACCATAGACCAGGTATTCGCAATACGCCAAATCTTGGAAAAGACCCGCGAGAAAAGGATCGACACTCACCACCTATTTGTCGACTTTAAAGCCGCTTTTCACAGCACTAAAAGGAGTTGCCTATACGCCGCTATGTCTGAATTTGGCATCCCCTCAAAACTCATACGGCTGTGTAAAATGACGTTGAGCAATACCACCAGCTCCGTCAGAATTGGAAAAGACCTCTCCGAGCCGTTCGCCACAAAACGGGGTTTCAGACAGGGCGACTCCCTTTCATGTGACTTCTTTAATCTGATGTTGGAGAAGGTAATAAGAGCTGCAGAACTGAACCGCTCAGGAACAATTTACTACAAGAGCGTGCAATTGCTGGCTTATGCCGATGACATCAACATCATCGGTAACAAAAACCGCGAAGTCTGTCCTGCCTTTTCCAAGTTGGATAGGGAAGCAAAGCGCATGGGTCTGGTAGTAAACGAGGACAAGACGAAGTATCTCTTATCATCAAACAAACAGTCAGCACATTCGCGCCTTGGCACCCACGTCACTGTTGACAGTTACAATTTCGAGAAAGTAGAGAATTTCGTTTACTTGGGAACCAGCATTAACACCGATAATAATGTCAGCATTGAAATCCAACGTAGAATCACTCTTGCCAACAAGTGCTACTTTGGACTGAGTAGGCAATTCAGGAGTAAAGTCCTCTCTCGACGTACGAAAACCACGCTCTATAAGTCACTCATCATGCCCGTGCTGGTATATGGCGCAGAAGCATGGACAATGACAACATCCGATGAGGCGGCTCTTGGGGTATTTGAGAGAAAGATTTTGCGGAAGATTTACGGGCCTTTACGCGTTGGCGACGGCGAGTACCGCAGACGATGGAACGATGAGCTGTATGAGCTTTACAACGATATGGACATAGTGCAGCGAATTAAAATACAGCGGCTCCGCTGGCTTGGTCATGTCGTTCGAATGGACACCGACGCTCCAGCTCTGAAAGTATTCAACTCGGAACCCGCTGGTGGTAGCAGAGGAAGAGGGAGGCCCCCACTGCGATGGAAAGATCAGGTGGAGAAGGACTTGGCTTCACTTGGCGTTTCCAATTGGCGTCAGTTGGCACAGAGGAGAAACGACTGGCGTGCTTTGCTGAACTCGGCCAAAATCGCTTAGGCGGTTACAGCGCCAAAAAAGAAGAAGAAGAAGAATACCATTTATTGAGGAGGCCGGTTTTGTTCGTTTTTCGGAAAAGGGCAAAAAAAATATGCATAATACCCACAAAAAAGCAAAAAATTTTTATTTGAATGCCAGAAATGAATCAAACCTAAAAATGTTTGTTGCCAAAATGTCCCACAAGCCAAATTTTTTTTTTCATAAAATATCAGATTGAGTCACTTACACATTTTTCTACGATTTTGACAGAGATTCTGCTCCAAATTGTGGTGTGCGTTCCGACAAGTATCAGCCAAGTACTTCATAACGTTGCTCTGTTTACTTTGTGAACTAATTTCAAGTGGTTAATACCACCCTTATGATGGTTTACTCGGTTTTTACAAACCGGTTTCAATTGTTATTTGAATATTATTTTCCGGTTTTTTAAATCTTGATTTTTCGAATACCGAGTAAAGCGTATTTTTACCTCGCTTTCATTAGCTTGTGATGTAACTATGTAATAATGATGCGCCTAAAAGACGCAGCAATTTCCATTATCAAGTTACTTACCTAAATTAACATAGGATAATCTGAACTTTGACCCCTGTGTGCCATGCCTTAAGCGACTTCAATCGGGACAAAAATTTATATCTGATATCTTCGACTATAGTATTATCGATTTTGGGTATTAGATGAAAAAAATATTTTTGATTTTTTTTGCCTCTTTAGAGGAATCTGAACTTTGACCCCAGTGCGATACGCCTTAACCGTTTCCAATCAGGACCAAAATTTATATGTGGTACCTGTGCCCTGAAAAAAATGTTCATTCGATAACTTCGTCTATAGTAGCATCGACGTAGGGGTTTAGGCTTATGAAATCGGATATAAAAATTTGCTTTCTATATTTAATGACCAGCCTAATGTATATACCAGAAATATGTAAACTAAACCCCGGCTTATCCGATTTTCTCTTTATTTGAATATGATTGACTGTTTCTTTTTTCAAATTGCCATTTTTCAAATAAAACAGATTGTGTTTACTCAAATATTTTTTTCGCTTAAATCAATACACAATGTCCCTCAATTGTAATATGAAAAAAATTTGTTTGAATTTGTGGTCCCTTTAGTAGGAGATCTGACAAGGGCACAACCTTCGCCCATATGTTTAATGGATGAAATCTACTTTGTATGAAATTTAACGTGTTAGGAAATATTTCGCGAGTGGGTTGGCTGCAAAAATCTTTGCCAGGATATTTTTAATTAAATAATCAAAAATAAATTTTTTTTCTAATTTTGCACACATTTATTTAATGAACAAATTATGTACATATATACCAATCGAAAGCATAAAGCCTATAGAATGTGTAAACAGCGGAGTGAAAATTACTTACTAGTATTAGCTACCTGTTCATACCTGCCAACTCGATAGGTAGGCCAACGTTTTCACATTAGAGCTGGCTCAACGACATGTTGGGAAACAGCATACTGCAGCAGAAATAGTGAAAAAATTCTTGCCGAATTTGAATAAAAAATTGCATGTCGGCTTGACGCGCGCTACTCTCGATTCTGCAAGCCATCTTGACCAAATACTGTTCAACAGAAATCAATGGGGTGAAACTTAATATTAAGTAGGTACTTATGTAACCCAATAATTATTAAACAGTATTTTATTCCCTGTTTATTTAATAAATATACCTCGTATGATGGCCGAAATAGTAGCTCCATGCCTAAGTGCCATACTTTTGCTCTGTTTTTCTTTTCTCTTTGTATTTGCACATGTGGGTGCAAATTTTGATGTTTTTGCACGTACAGCATACACTCTTACTCACCTATATGTATAAGTATGTATGATTGTATTGAAAAGCGCGTTAGCATCAAATGAATGAAATCCGCTTTAGAAAAATCACATAAAAGTGCAAATTCGTGTTTTCCGGCATACAAATCCCTTATAAAGCTAAAAGCCTGTCAAAAGGGACAAATCAAAATCAAACATGCATACTCCCACACATATATGCATACATACATATGTACACATGTACATGCATTTAGCAGCGTTAACAAAGACAGTTGAAGAAAAAATTTGGTAAAAGCGAATAGTTGGGGAGAAAAAATCTTTGTAAACGAAATAAAGAAGCAAATGTACCGCTGTATTTGGGGCATTCCAGTCCAATTTGCACACCACTTGGCTTTTTCATCTCCGATTTTTTCATAATTTTTACGTGATAGTGCCAATCCAATTGAGAGAGGCTTCGCTGATTTTTTGTAAATTTTTTTCCCCAGCCGCTTTTTTAGAGATATAGATTTTTGAAAAAAAAAATACTTCTTTTAATTTCTGATAACTTTGCGAAAAATGAGCCGATAAGGACCTTTTTTTTTATTAATCATAGCATGTAGACAATTTCCTCAACAATAAAGTATTTTTATCTTTTAGATTAATGGATTTAAATTCATGGCGTTGAGTTGGACTAAATTTGTTAGCTTCACATTAATTTTAATATTCGAAAAAAATAGATCCCATTGTTTTCCTATTATCGGAATAGGCTTATAGCGTTTTCTTTTCTACCGAAAAATGTTGCCTTCTGAGTGCACTCTACGCAAAAATACTAAGGAGAACGCAATGAGAAGACAACATTTTTTTTTTAGGAAAAAAACCTCGCTAGAATGGCGGATTGAGAGATAGTTTTTGAAAAAAAAAAAACTTTTCAAAGAAATCTTGAAAATTTATTAAAAATTGTACAGAAATACGGATTTGAAATTTTTTTCGATTGTATATTCCAAAAGTGGTTTGAAAATGAAAAATTAAAAATAATGGTCCCAATAGGCTCACTCTTCGCGCAGTTATGAGCGTTTAAAAAAAATGATTTTGTTTTTTTTTCAAAAATCTATATCTCGACAAAAAAAATAATAAAAAAATCAGTGATGCCTATCTCAATTATTACTATAACATAAAAAATTATGAACAATTATCGGAGATCCAAGCGCCAAATGGTGTCCGCATCGGCCTGGAATGCCCCATATACATATGCACATACATACATTTTTATGTACACATGTACATATGTATGTATTGAATGCATGGATGTACCCATAAGCGGCAGCAATTCGTTCAGGGACAGCTCTCATACGCCCCGTGGTACCGCGAAACTTCGCCTCACACTTACTCGTACACAAATGTTTGATGCTCAATCGAGCACACATGCATAGGTGGAGAGTAGGAGCATATGCGCTTATCCATACATATATGTACATATGCATGTACAAAGCAAATGAATCCATTCACTGCAATTTCTTTGAATATGCAGCCAAACAACCGAAACTTCTCTCATCTTCATTGTCAATATGCGCTAAATGAATTTGGTGAAAGAAGAGATTCGCATAAATCTCTGACGTAGATTCAGAACGTGCTGCAAGTCTTTCAAAAAAAAACAAAAAACACCCACGCTCCAACTGAGTGATTATAAAATTTGTTCAATGCCGCTAATTAATTACTTACCTCACTATTTATGTACTATTAGCAATTATTTTTTTCACAGTCAGTTTTCAATGACAACTATTCGCAAATTAATTGATGCTAAATAAATTAATATTTCCATTAGCGGTTAAGCTAATAATAATGCCCCTCACTCACCTTCATTGGCATTAACCCTAAAAGTGTAATTACATTTATTGCATCGCCACTGTTGACGTATTTAAATTATGTGACACTCATTATCGCTATGATTACACCGTTAATCATCACCTAAGCACACATACAAATACTCCCACACACACACAGAAGCGACTCAACTCCCGCTAGCAACAACAGCAATACAACAGCGTATTGGGTGACAGCTCTGGCAGCAAATAATAATTTACTCTCATTTTGCTTAATCTCATTCATACTCCGTCTGTGGAGTCCAACCCGGCTGGTTGCACGTTGACATTATATGATGACATAAACAGCAGGCAGCAGACAAAACAAAAAACTTTATTAGCAAATGCGCTGCTAGCTACTTAGTCTGTTGGTGTAATTAAAAAAAAAAAAACCGTGAACGGCAGCTGCATAAGTAACGGTAAGGCAGGATGAATGGAAGCACAACGCTGGCAACTCTGGTGTTATACTTTACACGGAAGCCTTGTGGCGAAAATAATTTAAATTATGTAAATCGTAAATGAATTTTTTCTTCCTCTTCGTTTAGTTCTTTATCCAGAAAGTATCAATTTTTAATATTCATTTCTTTTCACCTGAGAACTTTTTTACTGCTAGTGCTATCTTAGTATCATTTTCTGTTTCAGCACCAAGTTTATAGACGTATTTCAGAATTATATTGCCTTCTTCTTCTTTTTTAGCTGTACAACAGTTTGTCGATTTAGGGCGAGTCCAACTTCGCCAATTGCATCTCTCCTTTGCGAGGCTGCGCCAGTTGTACATCCCTAGCGCAAACAGGTCCTTCTGCAGTTGGTTTCGCGATTATGTTCGTGTGCACTCTTTCTTATGTTGTCCACCCACTAGTGCCGATTCGAAGACTCTTTTCACCGGAGCGTACGCTTTTACGAAAATTGTATGAAGTGATTGCCATGAACTCGTGAAGAAAATTCTGTACGAAAAATAAAGAAAATTCTAAAAAATTCTGCAAGAAATTCTTCACATAGCAGCATTAAGTAATGCTTTCATTGCTTTACCGATCTTCTTCCAAAATTTCGTAAGAAAATCGAAGTGTGCACAGTTTTTTTTTCATTTTAGAAAATTCGGCAAAAAATCGGATGTTATCTTGCAGGGCTGCTAACCATTTTTCTCAGAATATTTTGAATTGTAGAGATATTTTAAAGAATTCGTACAGATTTTGGTTACATAAGGCTCGGTACCTCCTTTTGACCTGTCTTTCAACCTTGCCATTCCAATTCAGTTTGGCGTTAAATATATTACCTAAGCTCCTTGCTTTAAGACCAAGTTTCTGAAATGACACAATCGAAAATTTTTCGAATCTTATTTTAATTTTTCTCTATAGCCTAATGACACTTGGGGTTAATGCCTCTTTAACTCCCCAACTACTATTCATTAAACGCGTACCCTTATGACGCATGTCACATGACACTTACATTTTTCTCCCCAAAAATATTAATTACATTTAATTACCTTAAACGTTTAAAAGGCTTCCGATTACCGCTCTTTGTGAAACCCAAAGCCGGGTATTTCTTTGCAAAATATTAATTACCGCACATTGTCACATGCTGAGAGTGTGAATAATGCGGATAAGCAAACGCAACCATACATACTTAAATACATATTTAAGTACATTTCAAAATGAAGCCAAAGCAGAATATTATGAAAATGAAATGAAACATGTCATTGGCAAAACACTGATTGATGTCAATTGAGGCCAATGTGCAGACCTTAGGGAAAAAGTGACCACAGCTCTTGCATACATACTCGTACAGACATTTAAACATACCTTCAAATGAATGACACTGTGACATTATGACGCATATTAATACAGCTGATTACACACAGCTGGCAAGCCAAATGACTTGTGTAGTGAAGTGGAAAATATTTATTTACGAAACAGTTGAACATACATAAAAGCACAAGTAAATGGCTATGTATATGTATATAAAGAAAAACTCACAGACTATAGACCGAAGCAATTATTGTTAGTTGTCTGCTTACTTATGACTGACGGCAGCACAGGACTTAACTGGCTGATTAGTGACCATGGCAGTGACAGCATGGAGTGGCGAAAGAAGCTATAGGTGCTGAGTGCATTATTTCATACTTCACTAGACGGGGCAAAAAATGACATAAATAAGCACGCAAACGTACAGACATACATACTTAGGTATTAAACCCGCATGCGACTACTTGCGTGGCCGAGCGAGCGACCGTCTTATTGTTGATAATTCATTTCAGACGATTTAACGGATTAACTGCAAAAAATAAAGCTGATGTCATACGTTTACGTAACACAATTGCGGGAGATCTCGAAGCGGTAAAGAGAAAGTGAAGTGGAAGAGCAGCCCAAACCAGAAGCACTAAAGTGGCGAAATAAAAGTCGGAACTTTAAGTAAGAGAATACAGCATAAAGGACATTGCATAACAGTACATAAGTAATGATACAATATGTATATGTATTGAATATATAAAAGTAAATGGATGCATGCATGCGTTTATATGTATACCCACTTACTAGTAGCTTTCAGCGGATGTCAAAAAGTGAAACCAGTCTGGTAAAGGCAGAAACGTGGCCGTGTGAATATTGCCGTATTTAACGATGCCGACATTTTTATGTGCTTTTCTTTAAACAGAAAACCGTATCAAGAAACTATTTAATAATAAAAAGCAAAAGCTATTCAGTAAACTACAAAATTTTAACATTTAGAGCTTTGGCTTCTAAGTTTTTAGTCATTCCTACATACACACATATGTACATTACGGTGTAACACTACCTATCCATAAAAAAAAAAAAATTGAATCGGTCCTGTTTTTTGGGATTTAAGAATTTATTATATCTCAATATTCTCGCCAAAAAATTTCGGAAGAGTATTAAGATTTACGTGGGCTGGACTGATTTGAAAATAGCTCCCAAAATATCATATTTAATTTTCCGTTTATAAAATTTTTAAACATCTTTATGCAGACCTTTTAAGCTTAAACTCTTCTATCATCTGATGTGAATTTTGGAAAAATATCTTTTTAAAAACACATTTTTTATAAAAAAAACTCGAGCTTTGGAGGTTTTCAAATATTTCGAAATATTATTGCTGAATATTTAGGCTTACATACATACATCGATATATCGATAACAAAACCGATAAAAATTTCGATGACAAAATTGATAAAAATATCGATAGCAAAATCGATAATAATATCGATAGCAAAATCGGTAACAAAATCGATAAATATATCGATAACAAAATCGATAAAAAACATCGATAACAAAATTGATAAAAAAATTTGTAAAAATATCGATAAAAGATGGATAAAAATGTCGATAACCAAATCTATGAAAAATTTATAAAAATATTGATAGCAAAATTGATAAAACCACCGATTATTATAGCTATAAGTTCCAAAAATACCTATAGCAAATTCGATAATAATAATAATAAGTGCCAAGAATAGCGAAAATCTCTAAATCCCGAAATAGTTCCCAGAAGCTTTTACACCGATCAATTTCTGGAAAATCGAAAGAGAAATCGACAAGCCAAAGCATCTACACAAGTTGAAAAAATAATTAAGGCCGCCCAAATGCCTGAGGTAAATAAAATCAAATGGCTTTAATTCAAACAGATAGAATAAAAATAAATAAATGTAATAATGTAGAATAAAAATAAACTGATTGCGTTGAATGGAGTTTCCGCTTAATAGAAAACCACCAAAAAGCCGCAAAGCAATCGAATTTAAAAATTAAATATTTAAAAGTGAATACAAAAGATTCATTTTTAAATCAATTTCGCTCAATGTCCGTATATTTTGCTGGCTTACATATTTATTGAATTTTAATTCAATTGTTTCGACTGCGAAAAATCAAAGCAAATTCAAGCAGCGCAATTCGTAAAAACAAATACAGTCAGTACTACTCGCACCAATTTTCAAATTTATTAATTCATACGGCAATTCTGCTGACAACAGCAGTCTGCAAAAAGCCAAATGCACCGACACATGCACTGGCATACAAATGTTACCTCCAATGCTGTACTCTACCTTCACATTTTTGTTTTTACATGCATATGTATATAGTATGTATCTATGTGAGTGTTCATTGCAACACTGCGTATTCATAACTTTCCACTTTTTTTCTAAACGTTTAGAAAGTCCATCTTTCCCTGCTTTGAATTGTGAAAATTAAGAGAACATAGTCGCCACACAAATACCGCTAAATTCTACAGCAAATTCATACAATGTTCTATTTTTGGAATATGACTACAACGCAAAACAACGCAGGCAGACGTATACAGTTTTTTAGACTCACTTATAGAAACGGTGTAGTAGCCCTGCAATAAAAGTTAAGGTAGTTTGGTTAAAAAACTAGTCTCATACAAGGAGAAATGAAAATGGAAAGCAAAAAATAAACGTATCGAGTCGTTATGCTAACACTTTATTTTAGAAACCTCTTAAATTGGAAAGCACTCATATATCAAAATCGATTCACAATGGTTCACATATAGAACAACAAAAAAAAATCGGTTGTATCTGAATGAAAAGTCGCAATTAAGACTCCGATCATTGCATTTCCGAGAGTTTCACTTGGCTAGTTTTATTGGTTCCCTGGGCACTACCGTCTCATCGAGAATGAAAACTTTTGTCTCATGATTGCGGATGTAATGAATCTTGGAATACAAAGTTCCCGAAATCACAAATCGAACTGGCTTGGTACTTATTTGTCCAGGAGTTCACCATTGTTAGCCAAACGACTTCTGACTCTCTTCAATGTTGAATAATTAAAGGTGGTCTAGCCATTGAGAACGAGGGTATTACGTATCACAATGTGGCTCAAGGATAGATAAAAGGAGTTGTCCTGGATCTCAGAGGTCTTCAGTAGACTGTAGAGACCTAAAAGCGGATATATTTGCCATAGAGAATTCACCTTTTCTTATTAAACCTCTATCAGAGAAACCCACTTCATTCGTTAAGAGGCAAACTACATTGAAAGCATTAGAGCCCACCACCAGGGCTGCTCAATTTCATCTGCACCAGTAAGTGCTATAATAGCCACTATAATTACGCTTAGATATAACCCCACTTAGAGGGGTGTGGCTTCCTTTTAGTCTTCACTTATGTATATAATTTGAATGCAACCACAAAATATGTATGTACTAGGATATTCCTAACATATAGCCCGCATTTCATGGTCTCATATTGATCACTACCAAACAAAACCTCCATATATTAAGATTAGTTTGAACGAAAAGCCATTGCTGCAACTTCGATGTTTTGCAATGATCCTTCTAGAGCACTACAATAATACCCTAAAATGGCTGGTACCGATATAATCTGAGCAAGTCCAATTTAAGATAGTGTTAAGACCTGCAAAATTTTTTATTAGTATCTATGGGTGTATGCGCGTGTATCAAAACGTTTGCTGAGGAAGGACATTCATGGCGTGTAAGCAAATTTGTACGGAATGACGTTCCGCTGGTCGCTCGATTGCACGTCCAATCTATTCCCCGATAAGTGCAGAGTGCGTATGTATGTATATGTTTACTCTATACTGCACATGTATGTATATTTACACGTATGTATATGTATGTTTGTAGTGCTAACATATCAGACAACAGCATGTAAGGCCGATATCCTTTTTATAGCCATTTTATGCAAAGAGTTTCCTATGTATGCATTTACAGCAGCGGCGACTAAACTGCTCGTTTTTTGTTACTGAAACAGTGCGAGTTTTCTTTGGTTGTTTTTTTTAGAATCTTTTTTATTACGAAATATACGTATGTATGTATATACTTTTTTAAAATGCTTGTTGTTAAGAATTTATTCATAACTTGCCTAGGCGGATTCTTAAGATGCTTTTTTAGTTCTGCAATGACTTTGAGACGAATACGATTAAAATTGGTATGGTGACTACGACAGTGATTAGGATTAGAAATAGTATTAAGATTACCATTACTATTGGGATTTAAATTGGAGTTAAAAGTAGTAGTAGTTGAATTTATCACCAAAACTACGATTACCATTGCGATCAAGACTACGGTTAAGACTACGAACACGATAATGAGTACGAGTGCGATTACGATTATGATGATTATTATTATGATCATAATTATAATTATGATGCCAGACGAAAGCGGTTTAAGAAGGTAGTTGTTTAGAATATTTTGAAGAGGTTTGCCATCGGTTTTAAAAGTTTAATTTAGTTAACTTATACACAAGTTATATTATATATATGAAATATAAAAATATGGTTATCAAACGAAAGAGTGTTAAGAAATCATTAGTATATACATTTACATTCTTTTTTAAGGGTTCGTAGAGAAATGCCACCAGTTGAAAAAGAAATATTAAAATTATTCAATAAGTTAAAAGAATTTTTAGAAGATGGGTGTCAAGCGAAATAGGCTTAAAAATATTTATTTCTGAACTGTATTAAGGCGAGTTTCCACGTGTTTAAAAATAAATTACACCCAGGGCATCAGTTAATTGAAATATATTTCACAAAAAAAAAAAGTTTCTATTATTTGTTTCGCCACTGTGGCTATATACATATACAAAAAATCAATATATTCGCGAATCTATTGGTAAATTATAGTAAAACTGTGTACTTAGTTTTTATCTCTGGCGTCAGGATTTTTTTGGGCCGAATATAGTAAAACTGCGTTTTTAATTTTTCACTCTGACATCAAGATTTTTTTCAAAGGACTTTGAAATTTAAAAAAATATGATAATGTACTCCAAAAAATTATTCAAAAAATTCGGTGCAATGACGGATAACAATAAGGGAACAATATAAAAAAAAAATTCTGCAGAATTATAGCAGGATAAATTTTTTGATGCAAACGGACGGATGGGTATGGAAAATGTCCTTAGCCAATTGTGTGCTTAAATATCCTTGAAAATTTGCAATATATATATATTTTTTTTTAATTATTGTTTGAGGACTAATATACGCACGACCTCATCATTGAATTTCATCCTGCCAACTTTATTAATTTGAAAATATTAAATTTATTAAAAGCGCGTTTTCAAAACCTATTCGTCCTTGTAAACAAAAAAACTTTATTGTTTCTAAACTCTACAGAATTTTCTTTCTCATTTGGCACCCACATTGTTATTCTACATTGCGCTGATTTTTTTTAATAATTTTTTGAATTAATCATATCTTTTAAATTTCAAAGTCCTACAAAAAAAAATTCTGACATCAGTGTGAAAAATTAAAAACGCAGTTTTACTATATTTGGCCCATAGTTTCATCAGTATATCGATTTTTTCGTATGTTTTGAAATTTTTTTGTTTTTGTCGCACGGTGATGTCTACGCAAAGCTATTTTCTGTGAAGGTCCAAAATGAGATGAGTTGAGATAAGATGAGAGGTGAGCCTTTCGATGTACAATAAGGTTTAATTTTACAATGTTAGGACCTTTTTAGTAGCATAGGAGGATATGAAATTTTATAAACTGAAAAACCGACACCATGGGTGCCCTTTATTCACTCAGATACGGCTGCGAGATTTTAGATGAAAAATTTAGAATATTTGTATAGGTTTTTGAATAAGGTTGCCACCTGTTTAAAAAGTTGAATTAAATTTTGGCATTCGCTATTTGTCCGGAAATTTGTAACTCCTGATCGGTATTTTCTTTTTTTTTGTAGCTTATGACGCATATTACACATCAACTTCAAGTTCTTACCGCTTTTTTTAGATAAACACCTTTTCCCCTCGCCACATCTTCCAATGCCTTTCTCTGCATGGTTTCGTTTTTCATTTCATTCGGAGTGTTGTTTTTGTAATGTTTGCAAATGATTTTTTTCTAACGGCTACACACGTAAATGTAACAGCAAACATTTGCAAGGATATGCGAAATACATGCGTCGTATTTATAAAGTTTTTTCTGTGTGACTTGCGAAATAGTTTGCCTATCGCATGTCCTATGCTTTTCGAATTTGTGTCATGCTTGTTCTTATTTGTCAACGTTGCATAAGTATTTACGTACATTAAGGGTATTCATCAAAGCTTATAAATGCATTGTAAACCGTATAAACTTATAATTGTGTAAACCTTATAAATGAACTGTCAAAATTTGTATGGAAACTCGTTTACACATTTCTGATAAATTTATCCAGCGATTTTACTGAATAAACTTGATAAACTGAAGACAATGCCACTCTGTCTAGCTATGTTTTCTTAGGCAATAATCGGGATCCGCATACAAATTTTGCACGCAAATTCAACAACGATATGATCCTGATAGAGATCTGGTTCAATTATTATCCCGTCTGTTTGTTTTGTTTCACTGATAATTCGCAAAGTTTGGTAGCCGTGACAAATGAATTCATATACAAACAGACATTCTGCCATTGTTTCTTATAACTTGCTTCGAATAAATAGCCTTTATGTTATATGTACATTTATTTAAATAGATATCTCGTAAATATAATTTTTTCCAATTTAGTGAGGTAGTTTCTATAATTTCTTTATCCCCGTGCTAGAAGTATAAAGTTAGTGACACTGCGCTTTATAACCAAAGAAAACACGACTATTGTCGAATGTGTAAACGAAAAGAGAGTGTGGGTCGTTCATGTAACAGAGTGGATAAACTTATAAGATTATCTGCTTGATAAAGTTATCGGTTTAGATGAATACCACTATTATTTGTTAGCTATGTATTGCGTTATGCGGTTGGTAAATCGCCATTGTTTCTGTTGTTTCACACACACACATGCACTTATACAGCTAAAATGTGTTGATTTTAAAATGCAGAACTAGGAACAGAAAAGCGTTGCTGCGTTGCGGCAAGAAAGTCACCTAACCAAGGTCCGGTAGAAAAATCGACAATGACTCAATTGAAAGGAGACAACCTGAACAGTGATTATAACTCCTATGGCTCGAGCTTTGTGTGGTTTACTTACATATCTATTCCGCCATTTTGGTGAGAAAATCACTATGTATTGTATTATAATCATCACTTCAGTTTCTACGTAGTTAAAATTTTACTACAAGGCTTGCGTTTAAGTAGCGTGAATTTTATAATGCTTCCCCCCATTAATACGCCACATTCATAGGCCTCCTTTTATTCAGTAGTGGTTTCGGTACAGCAATGTGTAAAACTTAAGAAGCGATTTTTGTTATGCAAATCTCTGAAAGTTACCGTCCTTTTATAAGGCGCAGAAACGTGAACGATATCGAAATTAAATATACAGTTGCGGTAACATTCGAAAGAATAGTTCTATGCAAGATCTATATCAGGGATCTATATCTCTGATAATTTAGAAAATAAAAACCAGGTCAGCTTATTGCGCGGCTAATCTTTTGTAAGAAGTTGTCAGTTGTTAGGGAGGTGAACGCCTAACGGAACTCCGTGACAGATCTCTGAGGAATCCTGGCCCTATGGATCCATGTGTAGTCCCATATTTTGGTGAGAATGTCCTCCACTTCATTGCCCATGACGATGGTTTCAACGCTGAGGGATTTCGGAGTAGCGTCTCTATGCTTTATATCCCTCGGAAATTTCTATATATCTCGCAAATTTGCGCTTAACCCGAACTGTCTCGAAACAGTGTAAAGAGATCTTCCGTCTTTAGGTGAGAAGTTCAGAAACAGCTTTCCGCCTTACACCGCAATCTTCTCCTTCAATTTTTCGACCACCAAAAAGGTGACCCCGCACTTCTCGCTTTCAGTAACTTTAAGTTTGTGGTATGTGTCAAGTGGTTCATAAGATGACGAAGGTACTTATGTAATGCAGTATTAGGTCTCCGGAGTATCATTCCACGTGATACTTTTACTCTGCAGGCCATCAAGCCAATTTCTTGCTACTTTGTCAAGGAGCAAGGAAGGGGAAATTTTCAATCGCGTATAACACTGCTTTGCCAGCAACTTTATTTTGATGAACGTGATCTCGTCAGCGCTGACTCGTAGTGGTTACTTTGATGCAGTGACAAGCACTTTAGACGCATTCTCATCTTCATCCTAATAGTAGGAGTAGCCTACGGTTTTATGGCTGTTGCCTCTTTGTCATTTAGCGATGAAATGGTAATCCTGCTTTACTTCGAGGTGCTAGGTCATTGCGTCACTTAAACACTGGCTATCAATTTCTTGATTCTCTTATAATGTCTTCCCTAAACTTCTTTCGCTTTGTTATTTTTTATGCCATCCGGTGAAGTATTGGTACTTTTGCCGGTCTCCTGCTGTCATTTTAACACCAGTGATCTCCGACGACTGTGTTCCGTGGTCATAACTGTTGCCCTCCGATATAGATTCAGGTCCCTGGTTGACTGGCCTGAAATCACTACTTAAACCAGGTGAGTTGATCTTGTTGAGTCTTTGCCCCAAACCTTCCTCAGACATAGTGGCTAAACGAAGTAGAAAGTGTTCATCTGACCTCGCGATATTTTTTTTGTGCGTAGGTATTGCTTTACGCGTCGGAATGGAAAGTAAGAAACGTTTCGCAGCCCCCAGTGCTACGTTGTAATGATAAGCATGGTTACGATATGTGTGCGCCAGGTATCCCAAAGGAAATGCGTTTTCCAGTTCCTAGCATCACTCAACCACCGTATCGGTACCAATTACCTTCATTTGGGAATAGAACTTGCTGTAAGTTTCCTATAGGTTGACATCTGTGGTATACCTTCATTTTATTTCGCAACGGCTTCTAGTACAGCACTAACCGGCACATCAACCTTCTTCATGTGATCACATTTAGGTCAATATGCAGTCTTTGACTCACTGAGTCTAGCAAGGAGACCAGGGAAATCTAACTATCCATCAGCGGAGTTATACAGATGTACCCGAATTTCCATTCACCAATCCATCTAAATTGGAAAATAAATAGTTGCTAATTTTTTGCACGCTACTTTTTACCATAGAGCCAACCATCAATTTTTTGCCACAGCGATTACATATGAAAACAAGTGCAGGAAATCGCACAAAAAATTACGCTAACAACGAAAACAACAGCAATGAATATCAAATATGTGCATTAGAAATGTGCCGCAACAAAGCGAACGGAGTTCTATTTGAAATGACACGCGCCTTTGTTGGCTGTGTCTAGTGTCCTTGCCTTTGGCGGTAGATACATATGTATGTAGGTATGTATGTATGTAAGTAAGCATACACACATAAAATTACATAAAAACTTACATATGCATGAAGATATATAAACATTAGTGTGGTCCTTAAATGTAGGAAGTAAACTTTAAGTCGGTTAAGGCGTGTCGCACAGGGGGGCAAAGTTCAGATTACCCTATGAAGACGTCTTAACCGATTCCAATCGGAACTAAAATTTATGTTTATTATCCTCGACTTTAGTAGTATCGATTTTTGGCATTAAATGAAAAAAAATATATATTTTTATTTTTTTGAGTCTTTATAGACTCTATATACTTTGCCCCCTGTGCGACACGCCTTAATCGTCTCCAATTGCGACCAAAATTTATACAGTGATATTACCGCTTGGGAGCGTGAGAACTTAAAAATACTTTTTTTGACTTTTTTAAGGATCACCCTAATTAACATATGTACATATTTGTGCAAATGTATGCATTGTATTGCAAGTGTTTTTACATGCTTTTGCAAATATGTATATACATATTTATTTGCAACCACACTAGGTTTAGCAGTGTTTTTCATTTGCAATAATAACGGTTATTGCTACTACATACTAGCTTGTTACAATGACAGGCTTTTTGTATTAGGTGTATTGTTATTCTAACCGTTTTGCATTTTTTCGTTTTTTTTTTGCATTCGAAAACATCCTGTTTGTTTCTTGCAAAGTAAACTAGAATAAAATTTGTACATATTTACATATATTTAGCATACCGACAGTACAGGACTTTAAATTAAACTGCCACAATGAGAACTCATAGGATTATTAATAAAAAAAAATATACAAATGAAGTTGCATACATACATATATGTTACCGGACAAACCCGATCTTAGGACAAACTAGTTTTGACTAGGTTGAACTAGATGAGGCGCCACAGTATTTTTGAGCAGAACTCCTTTCTGTGTAATCGGCCTTCGGTCGCGCTTAAAGAAACTAACCCTCATCAGTCAAACTCCGACTACGCAGTCCACAATATTGTTGCGTCCAACTTGATTTCGCGTTAGGCGGATGTATCGGACCTAGATAGAACTAGTTTGGCCCAGGAAAAATAAGTTTGTCCTAAGATCGGGTTTGACCGATAACATATACATATAAGTCACGGAAAAATTTTATACCTATATGCTTCCGTTTACCACTTAGAGGGCGATTCCGCCAACTGTCTTCAAAGCTCTTTACTGTCTTTCGAAAGACTTATTGAAAGATCGTCTCTTAGCGTTATGCTGTTCGCCTTCTAGCAATACGTCTTCTAAAAGTTTAATTAAATTAAAAAATATATACATTTTTCATTTTAAATCAATAAAAGTGAATAAATAAAAGAAAATTAAATTAAAAAAATAATAATAATAAAATGAAAATAAAGCAAAAATACTTTTTTTCTTTCTTTTTTTCTTTTTATAACAACAAAATCTAAAAATTAAATTAGAAAAAGAAAAAAATTATATCAAAAAAGACAAAATAATAATTAAAATAAAAAAAAGTAAAAATTTTATTTCAAAACAAAATATCTAAAAAACAATAATTGAAAAAAGCCGAAAAATTAAATGAGATCCTAAAAAATAAATGCAATAAAAAAAATGAATTTTTTGTTTTTAAAACAATAAAATATAAAAATTAAAAGAAAATGTAGTTAATAAAAGAAAAATAGTTGGCTAAACATATGAAAAAAGTTGAAAAAGCAACACCAGTTTACGCGGCTAACTTAGCTCAGTAGGTAGAAAAGTAGCTTTGGACGCTAGGGTTGCTCTATCGAATCGCAGCATTTAAATTATGCAGGCGGGTACTTCTCAATAAAAAGAGAGTGCCCATGCTGCTTCAAGACATCCTGTTCAAAACTCACTTCCGGAATGTTTAACCCACAGCCATGAAATGCGAAACTAAATATCAGCAGAAATTTTACTCCCGTCTGTAGCAAAAAATATTAAACATTTAAATCATGTAATCAGTTACAAAACAGCAGAAATTTATTCATCAAATAGACTTCCTTGACACAGACTTTCCATACTCCGCACTACACATTCCCACTCAACCGATCAACAACCACAAAGTGAGTCGGAGTTTCAAATTTCCATCAGAGACAACAAAAACTTATGCGACATGCAATTTCAACCGCAGCCACGACGATGGTTAAACACAAAAAAAAAAACAGCAAAACAACAATTACAAAACAATCATGAATTTAAGCGCCACAATGCCACAGAGAGCCAAACAAAAACAAAAGCAAGACGAAATTGTTTAGAAAAGATTTGGAAGCATTTGTTGCGTGTCATTAAAGTTGCAATGGCGACACTCTGGCCCGAATGGCAACAAAATGTGAAAGTAACGAAGAGCTAGGGAGCGATTGCTCAAAATTTGATAACAATGAATTGAAGAAATCAAAACAACGTCAAAGAATGAATAAAAGGGAAGTGAGAATAAGAACTTAAAATGGAAGGTTTGGCAAAAGTGTTTGTGAGGTGGCCACAGGCAACAAAAAACACACACACAATAAAAGGAACCTACATTAACAGTGTGTGCTATGGATGTATACACACATACATATATATATATATATGCTGAGGGTTGAAGCAATGTAGAATGGGTTAGTTGCGGCAAAATCAGTGGTCCATGGACAGCGTCCGTGCCTTTGCTCCGAGCTGTAATTTGCCTCGCCGGCCTCCTAACCTCTTTCCTTCTATAGCAAGCAAGATGGGGCCAAAGGATTGTGCAAAATGATTTTAATGTGCTTGGATGTGAACACAACTTTTATGTACACTAAATGCATACATACTTATTTACATACGGATGTATACATCTTTTTTCTTTTCCAAGCGCTGCTACTTTGTGTCATCTGATGGCCCATCAATGCAATGACCAAAGGCCAAAAAAGCAGCAAATAAAGTAAATTCACTTGTACAAATGTGTGTCTCGCTATCATTTGAATCTCTCTCTAGTTGTGTGTTTAGCTCTACGAAATGACATGCTTTGTGGCATAGCCGAGGCAAATGTACATACTTTTATGTGCGCCACATTTGTTTGCAAACGCAAAAAGGGTTAACAAAACGAAGCAAAGAAAAAGCGCTTTGCTTTTCGAAAGCAGGACACTTGCCGGTATTGTATCAAAATGCTTGCACAACCTACTTGGATTTTTCTGCTTTGTTGCTATTATTTAAGGATAATCGTAAGAATGGCTACGCTATTATCGGAAAGGGTGCAAAAAGTCGTCGGAAATTCAACAGATGCTTTTGTATTTCAACAATTTTGCATAAAAGACAACACAACAAAAACTATGTATATACTTTTGACTCTTGCCATTTATTTGCTTTTGTTGTTGTGATTGCTTCTTTTGTATAGTTGTTGCTTTTATGTGAATTGTGGTCAAGGATATGTTGCGTTCGAAATAAAGACGTTTCGAGTGTGTGTGTTTGTATGTTTGTGTGTGGTTTTTGGGACGCTCCCAAAATAGAGAAGTATAAAATTAAATATTAATAGAATAAAATTAGCTTGTTATTCAACTGCGAAATGTACTGGAAAGGAAGTGTCGAATTATTGGCTTAAGATGGGACTTTTTAGGTTTGTGAATTTGGATGCAAACGATTGGGCAGTGGGTGCATGTGGGTGATAAGAAGCTATTATAATGAAATTTTACGAAAATCTTAATGGTGTCAACTCGTAGATGCTCTGGGTTTTATTGTGGCATTGTCTCAGAACGTTGTCAAATCAACCCAATTCCAAAATTGCCAGTCAGGGGCCTTTACATCGATGACGACAAAAGCATGCTGTTTCGTAGTATCTCCAATAAAAAAAAAAACACATTTTTTACAGTACAGTATTTTTTGTAACAGATTTTCAATAAATCTTGTTGTGCACCCCGTGACAATATGATACGGCCATTTAAATCCAAATTTCTACTTTGAAAAAAATATAAACAATATTGAAGTGTCTAAAAAATACCGTTGAATTCTGAGAATTTTTTTTTGTGACGGTGTCACGTATTTTCTTCCATACAATGTTACTATGCTCGACAATTTATTTTGTACTAGCAGACCCGGCGAACGGCGTCCCGCCCAAAATTAGATTTTTAATTTAACCATTTTGATCCAAAATTTTCTCCAACAGTCCACGCTTACGATTTCCATTGGCACATTCATCGGCTAAGATTATGGTTTGGTGGTCGTTTGCCGCCTTAAATAACCTAACGAAGGTGTTATGTCCATGAAGAAGTTCCCTGGCGGCAACAATGATCCGGATCTATACTGAATCTGCCCTAGAAACTATATAGCTGGTGGCAATTTCAAAATGGATGCGTATCCTTGTTCAACAGAAATACAATATACATACATAGACTGAGATGAAGTACCTTAAAAACCAGTTTCACGAAAGCATTTTAAGTGAAAAATTATGTTTCTGTCAGGTTCTATATTAAATTCAATTAAAAAAATATATTTCGACAGGTGGTGATTTGAGTTTTGCCACTGCACAACTTAACCCTGGTGTGTCGGAATGAAGCTGTAACGCATAATAATATTGGCAAATCACATCCATTGGGCCAAGCGTAACACACGAGAGTTCGATATACTCAATGGTGCAACAGGTCGATTTAGACTGACATTCTCCGCACCTTTTCTCACTTATCGATTTTAGTAATAACTCGACCTCAGCATCACCTCACAGCTCTTTTTTGCAATTGGACTGTCTCAACCATGTTTTGAATATTCGAAAAATCGGATCATAAAAAAAGATTTTTAGTAATAACTCAACTCCAGCGCCAACTGGCGTGTTCAATTGTCGAACTAAACTATCCAGAGACCCACTCAAACACACACACATAACTTTGTTGAAATCCCTCCAGCCATTCAGGATTTCACTCACAAACATACCTATGTACACATTCAAAGATAAGGCAAAGGCAGTACGTTTGTACTTTGCCATTCCCTCTTTTCAAAGAGCCCATTTTTCTCCATGAGTAGCGACGCGAGGCCTTCCACTGCGTTTGGGGTTAAAGTAAAACACT
>NW_023458565.1:29621815-29714434 GCF_013731165.1 Rhagoletis pomonella | reverse complement strand
AGAGAAGGCATTAGGGTGTTCCCTCATAACAATCGGTTGATTGTACAATGAGTATGTGATTGATTTCATATATCTCCAAACCAAGTTCCAGTACTCTACCATGAACATTTCCAGAGATATCTATATACATAAAAATGACCGCGATGCCTGACCAAACGGCTGAACCGATTTCAATTATGTAAAAAGTACTATTTTGGACCTCCTGTGTGGAAGGTTTTTCGATAAAAAAAAATTAAAACTTTTTGTTGTTATTGCCAAAAAATTAAGAAAGCTAAGACGTCACGATTTCACAATTTCATAGAGTTTTCCGTGTACAATGATAATCGACCATCCCTATTTCTAAGGAAAAACAAAGTTGTTGTTTTTATTAAATTCTTAGCATTTTTATCATATTTACTCACCTTCTAAACCTTCCCTGGACTTCCACAAATAATTCAAGACCAAAATTAGTCAAATCGGTCCAGCCGTTCTCGAGTTTTAGCGAGACTAACGAACAGCAATTCATTTATATATATAGATGGAAAAAATAACGCCGTCGACAAAAAAAATATGAAAAATCAACGCGAATTCTTAGCCTCTTAAAACTCGCACTTTCTGAAGCCAGAATTTAATCGGCTATAAAACTGCATACTTAGAATTCTTAAAAAAAGTTTGTTGTTGTAAATTATTTTTGAATTTTTAAAAATTTTCTACAAAGCTTGAAACCTGGACTTATGTATATATTTTTGTTAGATAATGAGCTTTATTTTTATAGAAAATAAATTATAATAAACATTAAACAAGCAAAACAAAAAATAGCCAAGGCTGGTAAAAATGTCGTGTGCCTATTATCTTTCACATGACTATATAATATATATATGCGTTTATACAACATGTCTCCAGGAACAATTCGCTGTTAGCTTAAATCATTTTGTATCAACGATTGAAAAAATTTATACCACTTCTGTGCATTAAAAAATTTAGGTAGCACAAGATAGTTTTTGTGCGTGCAAAGACAGTATTTTGGCGAAAAAACCCGCAGTATCCAATTTTGACATCAAAGAAAAGTATGCTTAATACTACATAAAAAGTATAGGCATCATGCCCATGCCTATACTAACTAACAGTTGCACACATATCCATTTTCAAAGCTGTAAACAGAAAGAGAGCACTTGCTCCGTATGACCGCTATATCGATTATTCTAAAACCTTGGTGTTGGTTGATCCTTCCGGCAGGGTAATTATATGTTGTACTTTTGAACGAGTTTCCGTCTCAGAACAAGAACGTATGATGACACTGAAGATGGCACAATGCCTAAACCGGTTTATTTCCGACCCTAAGTTGACAAGGTGAGACGGAGATTCTTTCCAAAGTACATTGCATTAAACTTTATTTGCCAGTGGCCCCAATCAAAAAGATCATTCTAGTGAATAACTATACAGACGAGTTTTGCTGTGCGATATTAAGCAAAGTAATCCTAAGCAAATCTCTCGATATTTTCGCTTTGGATATTCTGAATGAAAACAGTCAAGACCCTTGGGAGTTTCATCGTGGACTATCAACTTCAACGGATTCAAGCTACCTGGTATATTTTGACTTTTTTAAATTATTCATATCAAAAACCCAATGGGCGAACAGGTTTTTTAAAGCTTTTGCATTGACGCCCATACAGTAAAAGCTCTCTCTGATCATTCTCCATCTCTAGTATTAAGCAAATCTGAAAAATGTTATCGTTCTCTAAATTCTAAAGTACATTTAGATGAGCAATATTCCTGGTTTAAGAAAATGTAGATTGATTTCTCTATAGATAACTCCAAGAGGATGTGCGAGATAGGCGATCATTAGCGAAGACCTGTAAGCCAAATTTAATGGAAAGTCTGGATTGTTAAAATCAAGTTCTTCATATATAAATTTTTTTCAAATATGTATCGATTCAGACATTATTACTATTCAAAGAGCCCCTCGGCAGACAATTTCTCGACTGCATTTCTCACCTGAAAAAGCACTACATACTAAGAACACTACAGTAGGTTGAAACTCTAATTTGAATTTTTTGGAGCTTTCGTCAGTAGGTTTTTGTTGAAGCTTTGTTCACCTCCAAAGTGTCATTCGTTATAACTAAAAAGTATTGATTTCCTGTTGTAAACTTTGAGTCGGAGGGGGCGTATGAGTAACATACAATAATTAAATTCAACAATTTTGAATATAATTGTTATAAGGCCATAAAATAACAAAAACATATAATAATTAAATTAAATTTTAAACCTTAAACAGCTTTACATACCAATAAACACAAAAAATCAGCTTGATGTATGATGTAGATATATTTGCCTTTTATTTATATAATGGCTGCATTCCATCCGACATGGAATTTGATTTGTTTTGACCTTATGCCCCAAGCTTCTTAGATGCCATTCTCAAGTCCCAATTATATTTTGGGTCCTATCTAACCATATGTTTCTTAATAGTTGCCCAACGGTTGTTAATGGTATTCAAATGAGAACTGTTTAAATGCTAAGCTAAAATGTCTATATTTTTTACAGTGTTTATGTAAACTTAGAAAAGAGGAACCGGGAACACCATTGGAAAGGTATTTTTCTGTAGAAGAAGAGAGTTTTTACGATGTCTCTGAAGTGGCCGTAAGGTATGACGCAAAAAGACAAAAACAAGCTATTCTGAGTAGCTTTCCAATAGTTATAAAAACCTGAACAGTTTTAATTTTTTGAATTTTTTTTTTTCTTTTTAGGAACTCTAGATCTGTTGAAAAGCTACTCAGAACAGTTTTAATTTTTATTTTTTTCAAACATTCCACTTTTAGATTTTTTTTAAATGCCTTTTTCGGTGTAATTTTGTATAACTGTTTTTCCCTTATCAGGCTTATCAGGAGCTCTAGAACGATTGAAAAGCTATTCAGAACCGTTTTAATTTGTATATTTTTTTTTTTCAAAAAGTGAAGTTTTTCGACTTTTTGAAAAAATTCTTTTTCGGTGTAATTTTGTATATTTTTCTTTTTTCTTTTCCGGAACTTCAGAAGTATTGAAAAGCTACACTGAAAAGTTTAAATTTTAATTTCTTTCAAACATTCAACTTTTTTACTTTTTTCACAATTTTTTTCTGCGTTCTTTTGCTGAACTTTTTGTTTCTTTCAGAAACTCTAGAACTTATGAAAAGCTACGCGGAACAGCCGTTTTTGTCTTTTTACGTCATACCGTATGTCAGCTTCCCATACTTATGGTCTCAAAATTGATTGAAATCGTCGTTTAAATTCTATATTTGTGTTGCATTCTGTTCAATTTGAAGTTTTCGCTTTTATGTTTTACTTCGTATAAGGTTTAGACAAAAAGTGAAGGCAAAATTAAGACAAAAACGAAAAAAATTAGAAACGCATAAGAATTAGGGTAACTGAAATGGCAAGAAAACTTTTTTTTTCGATAGGAATTCAATCATAAAAAGTTTAGCTATCGAAAGTTATCAAGTTACCGAAATTTATCGAATCACTAAGTACGTTAACGAAGTTATCCATGTTTATTGAGTACCGTATCGAATTATTCAAATTGATCCATGTATATTGTCGAAATTTACGGATAGTTATTGAGCTAAAAAAAATTATGGAATTATCGAAATTTGTCAAGTTATTGAAATTTACCAAATTACTGACATTTTTTAAATTATCATTATTTATAACGCTTATGAAATTTATCGAGTTATCGTAATGCATCGAGTTCTTTCAGCTTATCGCGTTATCGATATTTATTGATTTACTGAAGTTTATTGATTTATACAATCGAAGTTTTTGGCCTTTTACAAAATATATCGAGTTATCGTAATTTCAAGGTTATATAAGTTTACCAAGCTATCATTTCCTATCGAATTTTATCGTGTTATCAGAGCATAACGAGTTATCGGAATTTGTCGATAGCTTTCGAAAAATATGGAGCTACCAAAATTAGCTGAGTTATCGAAATTTATGGATGTATTGAAAGTTTTTGAGTTATCGATTTATATCGAGATGTATACATTTTTGAGATGTCGAAATTTATCAAACCCTTGAAATGCGGAATTATCGAAATTTTTCGAAAATTGTAGAAATTTGTTGAGCTATCGTATTTTAGTGAGTTATTGGATTTTATTGTTTTTGAAATGCTTTGAATTATCGATGTATATCAAATTATCGATATTTATCGAAAAACTGGAGTTTATCCAGTCCATTTCAAGTCCTGCCAAAGTCATCCAAAGACCTTTAAAGATATAACAAATATAAAATATATATGTTTGTATGTATATAGCCTCATTTTAGTTCCAAAGAAGGGAGTTCCGGTAAGTAATTTTGTACGTCTTAAGTTTAAGGACGTGGTAAGTTAGAAAACCTCTCCAAAAGTCTTAAAAACTAGAAAAAACTGGCATTATTAGTGTAAACTGAATATATTGCTTTCAACACATGATTTGGTCATAACTTCATTATTTGGTTATATTTACCAAATCTAGTGTTGAGAGAAATATATTAAGCTGACTGAAAAAAATACATTTTATCAGACGATTTGACGTATAAATTTTCATTTAATTACGTCAACTTTGCAGCTTAATACCCGTTCAATGCCAATAACACAACCTACTCCCCTCAAAACTACAATCGAACTGACTCCAAAACTGCGCATAACTCGGCACACAGTTGCGAAGGTCCTTTAGTACACATGTTGCCGTTATATCCTGCTATGGATTCTGCTACTGTAACAGCAACTGCTATGAGCTCTGCTAACGCCAGGCATGCCTGCTAACTCCACCATCCTACCAATTTTTGCGCTGTCAACATAGCCATTGGAAAATGTCACAGAACCGCGCGAAGTGTCGACGCGACACAATTTTTTTTTCACGCATAGCAACAACAATTTGTAGCTTATATTGTATGTATGTATGTATATTGAACATATGAGCGCTTGTATGTACTTACAAATATACTCATCAGCTGCTCGCAATGTTGCTGATGTTATCACGCTCCTAAAATGCAGTAATACAAATATTGCTGCTGGCTTCCCCGCTTGCGCCACCATCAACCAATGTTTTGGCGTTGTTCACTGGTTGTTAACTAATAAAGCCAACGGAGGGAGCATGTGCGCCCCTAAAAGCACACACACTAACACTCACACATACAAGCAGTAAAATTTGTATGGCTGGAATGTGTATCCCTAAACCAATGTTGTGTCTGTTGCCAATGCCAAGTTTTGTTATGGCTTCGATATGTATGCACGTGAAGAAGTGTATGTAGAAGAGGCGCTGAGCAGAATTGTATTGAGTACACCACATCCTTGGAGAAATCGCATTCTAACACCACACCTTTTGTGTGTATTGGAATTTTCATTCTTGGCCAATCATTGTTGGCTTGGCATCGAATGTTAAGAAATGGATGATGAAATGTTTTTGGGGTAAGAAAATATTGGTTGTGTTTTAATCAGTCAGGGGGGGGCGGGGGGTTTTTGCAGTGCAAGTGAATGTTTTGTAGTGGAAAGAAGTTATTGGAAAGGGCGAGGGGAATCCATACATACATACATATAAGTGTTTGAATAATGAATAATTTAGCTTTTTAAGAGCGAAATAGTCAATAATGTGAATATTTGATTTTTGCACAAAAAAGTAATTCTGAATATATAGCTACATATTTACATATACATATGTACATTAAGCTGGCTCGTGAAAACAGTTTTTAACTACCACCCTAGTATGAAAGCTTACTTTGACAGGAGCTTTGTGACATAAAAGTTTCCGCTCTAGCCAGGCTCTAAAGCCAGTCAAAATCATATGTTTTCCATAACTAATGCATTTGTATTCCGGTTTATATAAAAGTGTGCTAAATCGTTGAAAATGTATTTTTGAATATTATATATCCCTTGAAAATCATCTCATCAACTCAACTTTTTCAGTTGCTAGCTGGCCAAGACAATATTGGTTCCCAAAAATCTGGAAGAATTATTTTTTATCAATGAAGTGGCAGACCTTAGAATCAGTTCACAAATCTAAAAGTTATGGGGAAAACGGAAGTTTTTTCTGTTTTTCACTCGAAGGTAGAGCGGAGGAAAATTCTAACTCGTAAGCTTTCAACCAGACAGGACTATTTATAAACTTTTTTTAGTTTAATGGCGACCGACCTGATCTAATGAACATATACAAACTTAAAAAATTCTCCATTTAAGGGACCTTGTACAGTTTTTTGGAAATATGTAGCCTGACTTCTTTTTTACATAGATATGGAGAGACCTACAATTTTACGCCACCCCCGAACGATAAAAGTTTTTAATGAGGAGCCCTTGCAAAGAAATACATTCCGAGGTCTTCCACTGCCTGTCGAAGGGCAACCGCTGTTATAAGAAGCGTTTTATAGTTAAAATGTTACTCGGACTAGGGATCGAACCCAGGTCCTACGGTCCTAATATTAACTCCTGCAGAAGAATGACAACACTTTCTTTGTTTTCGTTCGGCTTTTATCAGGGAAGTTTTAAGAAAAGTCTACCATAAAATATTCAATTTCTTCACATAGCTACTTTCCATCATAGTAAACTGGATGTACACAGCTATGATAAGACCCATCCTTTTCTACGGGGTCTCCATATGGTGACCTGCGCTAAACAACACCATATCCAGAGCCAAGGTGGAACAGGTGCAGAGGACGGCTGCCATGCTCATCACCGAAGCCCTGCCCTCTACACGCACCAAATCTCTGGAAATAATCTAAAATCTTCCAGCTGTGGATCTCTACAGCAAATTTCGGGCCGGCAGGTTAAATACAATCCAGCCGTGGAGAGACCTCAGATTCGGACACGCAAAAGTACTTGAAACCCTACCAGATAATCTACGACAGATAGATTATACCACTCCTCTACTTTGGTTAGACATTAAATTCTCCCCAAGAATCCCAGAGAGGAACGAGTGGGAAAGAGCCACAGACCTGAACCCAGGTCTACGGCCATATATACAGATGGTACCAAGCTTAACAAAAGAGTGGGTAGCGGGATCTACTCTGACGAACTCGCGCTAATTGACAGTTTTCGCTTACCGGACCATTGTAGCGTTTTCAAGCAGAATTAAACGCCATAATGGAGGCGGTTCGGTGGCTTACAACCTCCGCCAATCGTGGACGGCCTATTGCTATCTATTCTGCTCTCAAATCTCTCAATTCTAACGAAGCAACGTCCAAAGTGACCATAAAATGCAGGAAGACTCTCAACCTGCTGACATCAAAATGCTCCTCGGCTGAGTAGTCGGGGTAATCACCGGGCACTGTCTGATAGGCACATACGGAAAAAGATTAGAATACCACACATTCGCGTTTTGGAGTAAATTTATTTCTCCTCGTCATTATTTTCTTTCTTTTTTAATTTGATGAGGAAAACACTTTCCAACAATGAAAACTATGTTATGGAAAAAGGCTGGCAGCACCCTGCAAAGTTGCAGAAACCTTTCAAGGTATATATGTATGCTCCAAGCATATTTTTATATCGAATGAAATGCGTGACTTTGTCAAAAAAAAAAATTAAATAAAAATACAAATAAAAATACAAATCAACGGTATTTTGTAGCCACTTGAAACTTAACTTTATTATAATAAAATTTAATGGGCTATAACACTGCAGACTTTTCTAAAAAATTTTGAATAAAATGTTTGAAATTTTAGTGAAAACTTGTTGAATTTTTATAATTTTTGCACAAAGTTTGGAATTTTGGTTTATATGATTTTTGTTAGGCTATAAGCTATACTTGTGTAAAAAATAATAAAAATTAAACACATCCTAAAAATATCAAAATTTGTCAACATGTCGCGACCCCATTACTTTGTCCAACACTTATCATACTTTCTATTTCGTAATAAATAAAAAAGAGATAAATAATAAACAAACTTAAAACTGAGATCTGCAATATTTTTTTTAATCTACAGCATTTTTCCCAGATTCTACCACACAGAATTTTTTTCACAGTCCGAGCACTGATTCGGTCTTGGTTTTCTACATTCTTTGGGGACAGTTTATTGGATTGACTTCTCTTAGCACTAAATTACCGTTATTCATTTGAAACTCCTTCATGGTTAATTGCCCTCGATTTCACGAATGAGCTGCTTCTATTGCCCCCAGGTGCAGATAACCAGCCATTAAGTAATTCTTAAAAAAAAAAATTCACTCTTTTTGCCTTAATTTTTCACTGACATTTCCTCGAGAATTGGCAGCACAAAGTGCCTGTCCCCGATGCTAAGAAAATTCCACCAAAAGGAACGTCTCATAATCTCGTACGCAGCAAACGCATTAAAAAAAATGTTTCAGCAATTATCTCATCCTTTTGCGTTTTCTTTCTAGGAATAGTTATTTTCTGGTACGTTTTATACTTTGAAGGTCTTCAGTCCGACTTTTGGCATTCAATACAGAGTTAATATATATACACCAAATACAAAAAATTGAATTTGAATATTTCGATAGTACAATATGGTAGCAAGTATGAAGCACAATTTTATTTAACGCAGTCCTTAGAACACTCGATGATGCCTACACATTTTGGTGCAAGGAAAAAATTTTAGGGCATTTCATAGAGAATTTCCAAGCACCTCGATGCTTTCGGTAAATTTCTCATCGCTCCCAACACTTTGAGCAGACTGCTAGCTAGTTGGTAAAAAAAAAAATTGCAGTAGACCTTCTCTAAAGATATGGTCATATAAGAAAATATTTGCAAAAGTTTAAATTTGTCAGTAAAAAAAATTTGTGTCACCTATACAGAATTGGGCTATAAAAAAGGCCAAGTCTTTTTTTTTGCAATAGGCTTAAAATCATGCAAAAAAAATATTGATACATAAAATTTTCCGTTATTCCTCGTCGTTATTCCAACAGAATTGATTTCAAAATGATTGCCGACTGCTTTCATTGCAAACTCAATGTTATACTATGTATTTGCATTAATAGTAGCAACATGTTGCTGAAACATTGTGGAATGTATCCGACGGCGCTCATCACTGTTTTTTAATTTGCTTGTAATCGAATGTTAGTGAATACGTGACCACGGATATAGCGCATGCGTAATAGAAATGTTAAAAATATATCTGTTGTCACAAAAAAGTAAAACCAAATTAATTAATATGAATAGAAGATGCAACGTTCAAGTTGTGTTGGTTAAACCTCGATATTAATTTTTTCTTTCCCTTCGATACCAAGGGCTATCTGATTTTATATTTGTTTTTTTTTCGTCTCATGTTAAGATTCTTTTTTGTTTTGTATTTAACGGCGAAAGAATATGCTATTCGAGGGTACCTAAATATGTATGTATGTTTAATATTTGTTTATCACCACACAGTCATTGGAAGTCCTATTTTATTCTACGGCGTCACAGTTATTTAAGGTTGATGGATAAACATAAATAATAAATAAAAGTGAAATTTGAGCTTGATAATACATTTTTAAAATTTTTTCCAAATATCTCAAGAACGGGGCGAGGAAAAAATTTTGAAAAAAAATCACAAATAAACAAATCAAAATTCAATTAATGTTTCACATATAAATTTTTTGATAAAAAAATTAGTTTTTGAAAATATGCCATCTCAAAAAAATTTAAAAAACCACAATGGTAGTTCTGAGATGGCATATTCTAAAAAACTATTTTTTTTATCAAAAAAATTTTATGTGAAAAATGTAAAACAAAAAAAATTTTTAATATTTCTTTTCATAGAGAATTTTGATGTGTGTATGTGTGTTTTTTTCACATTTTTTCCTCGCCACGTTCCACAGTGGTTCGGATCGCAAATCTAGCTGGACGAAACTATCTAAACAAATACTCGTTGATGGATCTTTATACCACTTCTTACCTAGGGGATTTTTGAGTCACTGATTACGAATCTGAAGTCACTTATCAAAAATTCAAAATGGCGGATCCAATATGGCGGACGAAAATTTAAAAAAATCGGTAGATTTCTATGAAACTGGGTATCTGGGGGGTTTCTGGGTCGCTGATTACATATCTAAAGTCATTTACCAAAAATTCAAAATGGCGGATCCAATATGGCGGACGAAAATTTAAAAAAATCGGTAGATTTCTATGTAACTGGGTATCTGGGGATTTTCTGGGTTGCTGATTACGAATCTAAAGTCATTTACTTAATTTACTTTATTTACTTCGAAACGAGAATTTTCATCAGATAATTCTTTCAATTTACTAATCACATAATCACGGACACCTTGTTGTCTTTTAGAAGTTTCAGCAACACCAATTGTCAAACAACTCACTTCTTAGGATTTTATTTACCATGACTAAAATTTAAGATCACAGCAGGAAACACAAATAAATTTCAGAAAAAATTTTATAACAGCGCTTAAAGATTTGCATGCCTGTTGTATAATTTTTTAATTTCAGAAAGCAGAAAATTCGCGAGGTACTATTTTTGTTTAACTCTTACATAACCAAAGGTTTTATAACTCCAAGTATTTTTCTGTTTTAACACGCAACCCCTCCCCTCCTCCCCCCGTGGATCCGCCACTGATCTTATATTTATATTCAGATACATTCCTGTTAATAATTACTTTTGAATTTTGAGATTTGACATACCGTCACTAAAATGTAAATATCTAAGCCAATTGGTTAGACTTGGTTATCGAACTTACCCACTGCATTTGCGAAGGTGTAAAGAATAATATGCAAGTGGTTTTATAACGGCCTTCGGCGGCCTTTACTTTTCCTACTCTTTAATTTATTTTTTTAATTAATCAAAACGACGATTTTCCAGAATAAATTTGCTTATACCAATGTGGACATAAATGCGTTATGACCTCTGAATCTATAGCGGAATAAGTGTAATTTTTTGTTTATAAAGTCAATTTGCAATTATGCAAATATTTGTGAGTGCAATTAGCAGTCTTTTAAGTTAAATTTCAGCTTTTAAAATAGAGTTCTCAAATAGGCGGCGTTGACTTACCTTTTTTTGTTTGTTTTCATATGTTAATGCTTTAATAAATGCATTTTCTATTTGAATGTATTGTCAGGAATGTATTCCAAGTACCATTAAGTATTTTAAAAACAAAAAAATTTTGACTTTCGTCCAGCTAGATCTGCTATCTGAACCACTGTGCGTTCTCGAGATATTTGCAAAAACATTAGATCGATTCCGTTTTGTTTTTGTGCTGTAAAGTTGTTCAAAATGTATTGTCAAGCTCAAATTTCATATTTATTTTTAATTTATGTTTATCCATCAACCCTAAAAATTTTAAACAAATCAAACACATGAAGTGTGAACCCCCTCCATTTTGGTATGGAACGTCCCATATATGTATAAGTGTATATTTTGATTGGCTGTGACTAAATAACTGCCTATGCTATACATTTTATTCAAATCATACAAATATACATATATGTACAAATAGGAGCCTTTAAAGCTAGCTTAAACTACCAAAACTACAAAAATAAACTAAACACTTAAAATTCTAGTAATCGCGCTCTTTTAACGCCAACTGCCAACCACTCGACGAACTCAAAACAATTTTCACTTCCAAACACAATTCCTCGCCAAATGGCAAGACTTCATAGGCCAACAATAGTTGGGCAATCACAGATTTCATCAAAAGCATGGTGTACCTTTGAGCCAAACAACTGCGTGGACCAAGGCCCCATGCGAGCATTTCTGTATTTTCAGCGGCATCGACGGAACTAAAGCGTTCCGGCCGAAAACATTCTGGATCCGTGAAGAACTCTGATTGACGAAGTATTTCAAAAATATTTATATAAATTTCGGACTCAGCGGGTAGTACGGCATTTCGTAACCGCAAGTGTGCTAAAATTTAAATAAAGTTTTAAAATTTCACTATTTTCTGAGCTAAATGTGTCAAAACTTACTATAGTTGAAATTCCGCTTTAGATCGCGCGCGATTATTGGCTGTGGTGGATACAGTCTTAGCGTCTCATTAATTACGCACTCCAAATATTTAAGTTTCATCAAATTCTCTGCTGTAAAATCGCGTGCCACTCCCTTCGGCCAAACGCGCAACAGCTCCTCGAGCACTTTCTGCTGTACGCTGGGATGTCGTGAAATCATCACCAACGTAAATGATATTGCCGCCGGTGTTAGCAGGCAGCCTTGAAAGATGAACGTATTTAGCTCATCACAAATTTCCGCATTACTCAGCGACTCGCCGGCGATGTTAGCCGCAAGTAGTGCTTTCAAAAGTGTGTCACGCTGCTGCTGCGCCTGCGCTGCTTCAACGTGTGACTCATGCACTTGGATTGTGTAGATGGCGCCTTTCGATTTACCGACAGCTGTATAAGATGCGGCCGCGCGTTGCTCCGCGATCACTTCATGGTGTATGCGATTGATCGTCTGCAGTAGACGCTTCTGACGTCGCTTCTGCAGTGGACAGAGTATGCTGTAGATTGTGGCATTTGCAGAGTGTAGACTAAGAAAACGTGACGTGAAGAGTTGAATGAGCCTGAAAAATGGTACAAAAAAAACCAGTACTTATTTATTATGCAATTTCCTTATTTTGTGAGCTCAAAAAAAAACCCAAAAAAGGAAAACTTACGCCAAAACTGCTTCAGCATACGCCGCTCCGCTATCCGCTGTTTTCGTTAGCTCCACCTGTGCTTTCCCTTCTACGCCCACGGCCGTTGCTAGCAGCACATCAAGTATCGCTCTCTCCACATATGGTTGTATATTGAAGCTGCTTTTGCCATCGCATTCTCCACGCAGCCGCTCGATCAGCACTTGCGCTTGTACTGCAAACACCTCCGCAAAATCTGTTAGTGCCTCTGGTCGCAGCGCATGCGTGATTAGTTGACGACGCTGTTGCCACTCTTGATTATCTCGTCTCAACACACCGTTGCCATATACCGGTTGCAAAAGATTGTTGTAGCCCGTATTCAGATGATCTGCGCTATTTAACAGCTGCGTGACAAACTCGTAGTCAGCGGTGAGTATGAAGAGACGATCGAAAACCCAACAGCGTGAGAGCGTACCAAACTGGTCGAGGTATTCGCGTGACTTGGAGAGAAAATCTGCGAAAATTTCACTTTCATTTAATAAACACATACATTTGCTTGTGAATGCACTTTGAATAATGGAGGTTAGCAATTCTACAAAAAAATATATTTGGATAAATTTACATATGTACATATATTTTAATCTAGATTTGTAAGGGCCAGTTCGAAAGCTCTCGGGCAGCAGATGCAAAAATACAGCCTTAGTACCACTTTACTGCACTTCGTTAGAATTAATTTGAATAAAAAATTTAGGTTAACCGGAAAGATATTTTCAAGACTTTGCAGGACAGTTCTAGCATCTGTCTTTCAACTCCCAAAGTTCTCCGGTGAGGAAAAGTCTTTCATAAGACAAATTTCCACTCTAGCAAAAATCTACTTGCATATCGACGGCTGAGTGGAAGATCGACCTATCTTGGCAGCCGATTCGAAAACGCCCTAGGTCGTTCTTGATAAAAGCCATATACACCGCGACATCTAACATGATCTATTAAGCGTGACCCTCCGCCCTATATGGGAAGGCGTTTAACATTTCAAACGGCAGGAACATTCAAACAAAGGGAACATTGTCCCGTGTAGTACAGAGTGAAAGTTTAAGGTCCGCTCTGCATATTTTAAGTACATTTTATGAAGGACAGATAAATCATTTGGCTTGTCTCTGCCCTGAAAATTCAATCCAGTGTCTGTTGAATATTTTCTCTACTCAGTTATTTAGGATCCTCTTTATGTGGCTGACAAAAGGCTCCCACGAAAAGGTTGCGGACCATGAAATACTGCTTTGGTTCCTTGTTTCGCTAGGCAGTCAGCCACCTCGTTGCCATCATGTCCCTCATACGCCGGTATCCATCCTAGGAGGACTTTATTCTTGGCTCCGAGGGCGTTTAGGACATTGAAGCGGTCATGTGCCAGGAGAGCTGTCTGAGTGTCCGAAAAAAATTCAGATATATTTCGAAGCTGTGTCTCTTCTAAGGCATTATCTGCCGCAAATTTCTATTGATGGTGAGTTAACTACCCATTGGTATCGAGTTTTTGAAGTTCGGCCCAGATATACCAGCCCTAGTTTTACCATTATCTGGGTTTGATTCCGATGTGTACCAAACCTCCCCATCCCCTCCCTGCATTCCAGGGAGCTTGATCCGCAATGTGTACCTCAAATTTCTTAGAAATTACTAGTTATAGAAGTATTGCATCGCGCAATCGCAATGTGGGGTCATTAGCGAATTTCATTAGGACCTTCATCAGAACCGTCATATTTCCAATTTGCAGATTGGAGGTGTTTAGGATGCTCATAACCGCGGTAGTCGCCTGCTTTTCTATTAAAATAGGAATCCATCTCTTGCAACTTTATTAAATTTTTAGCCGTGCTTTTGCTATTCCAATCCCGTCATGGTCAGAAAACGGAACATCGTTGGGGCTGGGTATTTTCCCTATCTCCACAATTATGGCCACTGCTACCTGCTTTAGCACACTTTGGTCATCTGTCACCAGTCCACCGTTCTTATTTTTACATGAGCTCGCTTCGGGTTTTAAACCTTCCGAACTTTCTAGGAAACGTCTAGACCATTTTTGCTGTCATATGGCATCCTATGCTTTACGAACTCTTGACTTTCGACCAACTTCTTATTATCTTCCCTTTTTCAACTTTTGATAACGCTCTTTCATAGAATCGTTAGCGTCGTTCATTTCTGCGGCAGCTTCCTATTCCTCGTAATTCCAATTATTTTCGTCGGCTCGCTGGAAATCGATTAGGTACTTCCACAGCAAAGCGAAGGAAAAATTTCGTTTCATTACTGGCAGGCACTGGCTTGTTGAATAATGCTTTCCGAGAGCTGAAGCGGAAACTAAGTGACGAATTTGTTGGTTGTCACTTGAGATAGCAGCTTTTCAACGTCGAGTTGTGCATTTGGACGCATAACCTTTGCTTCAGTGAGATGAGTGATCCAAATCTACGTCAAGACCTCGAATCGTACGAACATTTAACGCGCTGTGAACGTAGTTTCCGTCTATCACCATACGACCGATGTGGTTTTTCGCTTCCCGCTTCGGTTACAACCTCGTCGCCTGGAGGATATTTGTATGATAGAATCGAAAAGCTTATAAAAACGTATCTTCTATCCTTCCGACACCGAGTTTGCGCTCCTTCAGATTGCACCCGTAATGCACGCCGTAAGATCTTGATCTCTTCCGTATGCATATTTGCCTTAAAGAATATATTTTCCTTAAATTTTTAGGGACTTGTGTGCCCACCAAACTATTTGCCCAAAAATGTTTGTCCACAGAAAAATCAAAAGCTAAAGACTACAATGAATGCCCAAAAATTATGAGTATTCTGAAGGGATCGATGGATCTATAGTTTTATATACCACTCCCTAACCAGAGATGTATTTTTATGAGAAGCTCGATGGCATGCCATTGGCAGCCAAGAGTTAACCGCCCTTAGGGAAAACTTTTTAGTAATATTTCTTGCTTGTGCGCACCTCTAGTAACGCGGCGACCAGACCGCAACAAATTAATAAAACAAATTTAAGTCGTTTACATTTTTTATGAAAGAGGGTTTTCCAAACGTATGTAAAAGTATTCTCTTTAAATGCTAATTATGCACACGATCAATTAACTTCACAAAGGAACACCCGATCACTTATTGCCACACTCACTTTTAGGCGTTAGCAGCAAGAACTTTTGCACTGATCCAATTAGCGGCAGAGCTAGTGGTCCACTGAGATTTGTGATGAGCGCACGTTTTCTACGCGACTTAAAATAATTCACAGCCGAGACGATCGTTAGCGAGATGAATATGCAAATCACGATCATTGCAACAAGTTGAACTGAAGTGTGAACACAAACTGAAAATCTCAAACAGCCAGCGAAAGATCCTAACCAAAGCCACACAACCGTCTTTCAGCTGCAAGCTGCTGTTGGTAACAAAATACACAGAGGTCTATGCGCACGATCAGCGTCACTGCTTCCACAAACTCCAAAGCCGCTTCCACTTCAATAAACTCAGCTGCTGGTGCTGAAAATTTTCCTGTGCAACTGCGTCAATATCACTTTCTTGGGGTACAGATTCATACACCGTAGTACAGGTGTCTTAATTCGAAAATACTTTAGTTAACATTTTAATAACACTAACTTTATAACGACTTTAATAAAGACTAGGTATTTCTTCCCCAGGAATTATTTTCTTGGCCAAACTGCGCAGATGTGAATTTATATCTATTTCCAGCAAATTCACTGTGGCTATAACTGACTATGTTTGCTTTGGTCGGTTGATTTTGTTTATTTGCTTATCGGCCGTTTGTGTTCGCTAGTTAGCGGTAATGAGTGTGAAAGTGTTAGCATGATGCTCAGCGTGCAAGTGAGATGACTATAAATAACTGCATACCAAGCAAACAAGATGTGTATCTTGTGTATGACGTAGTATGGAGCTCAAGTCAAATTTGCACTTTTCGGTCCAAAAACCAGGTGAATGAATGAATAATAAGAGTAGCTTTAGTAGGCCGACTTCAGCGTCAACAGCAGCCACTGAGTAGCGATGTGTGTCACTTAGCACTGATGTACGGAAGTGGATTTCGCAAGCGCACAATCGGAGCGCAAATCTCACGCTACAAGTTTGCAAACAAAAAAAAAAACGAAAGCAAATAGATATTAAATTTTGAATCTGTGCAGGCAGGTAGCTGAGATTTGAAAAACTACGAATACTTATTAAGTATAAGTACTGTGTAGCCTAGATACCGCTAACAAATTTTCGCACGTCTTAGTCTACTTGATTTCATATACTCGAACTTAGTTAGCGCGGATCGTCACTGGTTTAGATACATCAATCAAAAATCGATGTTATAACTTTAGGGATATCAGATACTATATCGACGGCTGGGTGAAACGTTGACCTATCTGGGCAGCCGGTTCGAAAACACCCTGTCTCAGCAAGTTTTTCAAGATCACCCTATTTCAGAATTTGGTTGAAGAACATCCAAATTCAGCAAATGGTTCAAGAACGCCCTGTCTCAATGTAAATTCAATATATCGGCAGATAGGGCGCTTTTTAACCATTTGTTCAATCAAATTCTGAAGTAGGGCGTTCTTGATCCATTTTCTGAGTTAGGGCATTTTCGAACCGGCTGCCAAGATATTTCCAACTTTCACTCAGCAATCGGTATAAGAAACTGCATTCTAAATGTAATAAGACGATATTTTATGATTATGGTCGCATAAGCCTCTTGATGGTCGCCACACCTTAGTGGGTGCCGCATGTACTGTCGCAAGTGCGGCTACACTCTCCACGTAAGGGCGGCTGGAAAGGGGCTATAGCTATGGTCATGTATCTGGTTATAGCACTGGCTTGTGGTAGTCGGATGGGGAGAAGAAAACTCCCTGCGAGGAGTTGTTGATTTTAGAAGACAGTCAGGGTGATGGATCTGACTTTGGTCTCATGCCATTTCTTGAATTCTTTTCTGAGCTTCCTTCCAATCTCCTTCCAATTAATTACTCCAACTCCAAGGTGGAACAACGTATGCTGAAGGATGAACGGCGAGGGGGGGTGCCTGTTTTCTAATATACGGACTCCGGATACTGGTCAGTCTCCAGTTTCAATGAGACTAGCTATGGTATCAAGATAACCGCGGTGTAGATTTTACTTTTTTCCATTTCCCGTTACGCGTGGGCGCAAACATTAAATAAAATAAATACAATTAAACTAACTTTGCAGAACGAGCCTGATGATGCTTAAAAATCATCACTCCCGGACCAAGCATGCACGATAGAGATCAGTCCAACTTCAGCAGCAGCTGCTAGTAGACTGCCTACCGCCACTCCCAGCGGAGCCATAGGGCACGCGAAAGAGATTCCGAGGTGTCGTCAGAAGCCATAGGGCTTCCAAACTCCGTCTGCATAGCAGGAGCTCCCGAACAAAAAGCCCAGCTGGGGTCCGAAATCTCTTCGTACTCAGATACTGGAAATACTATGGTCCTGTCTCAGGGCTAACCGATGTCGGCCCAATAGTGAAAGAAGTTGCTCTAAATGCTACTTCAGGCTTCGTTCACTTCAACTCCAGAGAGAGAAGATTCTTCCAGCGATCTCTAATTCGTGGAAAGTCAGGTGAAGAGGCACTCAAAACTATCAATTCCTAAAGGCATATGGCTCATGGTGTTCCAGACTGAAGTTTAAGCAGATAGCCAAGCAGTCATTCGGGCCCCCTCAAGCTCTAGTTGCGTTCGTCAAAGATATTTACCAACCTGACAAGGAAGAAAATCAGAAGTTGGCATAAGCTATGGAGTTGAGAGCTGCTGGGCCTTTAATAAAGTGTCAGAGGTCCACAGGCAAGATTAGAGCGACACAAGCTAAGAAGATAAAACGCAACGAGTGGGTGGCCATAAGGTGCATTACCGCCGTTTCTGTGACTGTACATAGCTAATCAATAGCCAAAGAACCGGTACTAACGTTAAGTATTGCGTAAGTTCCGATGCAGTAAGTGAAGTTACATCTACTTGGACAAACGCCGCAGTTGTTTACATGAACACGACCCCTGACGGGTCAGCTAACCGCACCCACCATCTACTAATGTCAAGCTCACATTTTAGATATATTTACTCTCTACCTGAGACCCTAAGTTACGTCCTAGGTCACATGTTCCTGTGGCACCTGTCTTCATCTTTTGATGCTCGCAATTGTGTTCCAATTTCGCTCAGCGATATATTGTGTGCTTGGTATTGTGGCAGTTACGATAACTAGCTCCATCGCGGTTTCGCATTTTGTTGATACGCGGTTTTGTACTTTGAACGACGATATGGAAATTTCCATGTCAACCGAATCATAACTGAGGTCAATAATGTGTTTTTAAAATTTCTTTATTCGGTTGACTTGGAATTTTATGGAATGTGGTACTGAAAAAACATTTTCGATCGCAGTCATAATTCTCCCAGTAGAAAGTGTTTTTTTTCTAGGAGTTCACTGCAGGAACTTTTTAACATATTTTCATCAGAACGTTATTTTTCTTGGTTTTTCATTATTCCTCTCCGCGTATGTATGTTTAACTAAAAAAGAAAGTTGAAATTTCATATGCCTTACATCCTTAGTCATTTGCTTTCAAGAATCTACTTTGCCCTAAAGTCGGTGGATTACTTACTAAAGGCATAGTATAATTTGAAAGCAACAACTACATCAATAAATTAGTGTTTATTTTTCATTAAGTTCCATAACTGCGAGTATTCTGTAGAGAAACAAACATGTATGGGTTAGGCTGGTCCTTAAAATACCAACATCTACATTTTATATGGGATGCAGAATAAAGACAACCACGAAAAATTCAAAATTTTCATAAAAATTTAAGGGTCCAATACCAGGTTTCGAAAAAATTTAATTTTTTTATTGCAAAACTTCGACAAAAGGTTGGCTTGAAATCTGATAGATTTGACATATTATTGCAACTTGTTCATATAAATTCATATCTGAGTTATAGCTGTCAAGATTTTTCGAATTTTTGTGATTTCAAGAAAAATTAGATTTTCTCAAGCCCCCTAAAAGTTAGAAAAAAAGTGAAATTTTCGTGGATATGTTTGTTTTGTACGTATCACAAAAAAGGTATGCCAAGATGTTCATATTTTAAGGACCACCCTAGCATGTTTATTCTTTGAAGCAATGAGTATTAACACACTTCTTTAAAACCTAACGAACAACGCCAACAGCAAGCAAATCTGTGGCACCGACTTGAATTTGAATAGAAAAACACCACCCCAGTTTAGAAACCAACAGCAACAAACAACTAGCGAGAAAACTTGCAATATTTTTAATGCATTTTATGTAACACTTAAAGAAAAACAAAAACAAAATAACATTTTTATGCCCATTTCCGTTGCAAAGACTGGAACGGAAATTAAAATACGAGCACAGCCAAGCTTTTCATGGTCATTACAAGCGCCTGCTGCTAACATTTTTATTATGAAATCTAATTAACACACTCGCCGCCTACACCCAAAACAAAAACAACAACAACAACAACAAGTGCAGAAACGCAGCAATCACATCTAGCCAACAATAACAACAACAAAGCTATCTAACTTAACGACTAATAACTTTTTGCTTGCTGGCTAACTGGCCGGCTGACGAACTAACTCGCCGCTTGAATGCTGAAGCAGTCGGTAGGTCGGTGAAGGGGTGAGTTGCTGGTTAACTGCGCCCTTTCTACGCCAAACGCCCACAGACATTTTAATTTTTTTCCGATTTTTTTTGCTGCGAGGTACATTGCTGTTTATTGCTTTTTCGTTTGGTTATTTATTGCTTTATTTGTATTTTTTTAGTTTTTTTCTTTTCTTTTTTGCATTGCTGTGCAATTCATATTTGGAGTTCGTAATGCGATTACGTTGCCGTAAAGTGGTCATTTGTCCGTCTGTTTTTTATCAACAGCAGGCGCGGCTTGCTGTATGCGGCAATAACAACAACAACTACAGCAACAACCATATATGTATGTATGCATTTTGCAGGAAAATTTTCATATCTTTGCCGTAACGGCAATTGCCGCTGATATGTCATTCGCACCACAGCAGAAAAGCAAACAACAACAATAAACATGTGCGAATTACGCTGAAAATGTACTGACACTTGTTGCTTTCAAACATGCCGCCGCCGTATTTGTTGTTTTTTTTTGCTACAATTGTAATAATTTAAATTTTCAATTCATTTGCATACATTAGACTGCATCACTCCTCATATAAAGAAAAAAATCGGTACTGTGTTTCCATTGGAATTATAAAATCTATTAAAGTTTAAGATGTCCACCAAAATATTTCGAAAAAATATTAAGACTTATGTGAGCCGATTTGAAGTAACTCCAAAAATGGAGTTTTTTATGAATAAAAATAGTTGCTTAAAGATATTTAAAGCCAAAGAAATACCCTCAAATGACAAAACGGTTTATGCTTAAAAAATTTGCATAAAAATATTTTTCAAAAAAATTTAAAAAAAATTTTTGAACGGAATCGAAATTTGTAATGAGATTTTTGGTGCTGTTTTTTTTCTTCTTTTAACTCTTAAAGAAATTATTTTTATTCATGAAAAACTCCATTTTTGGAGGTATTTTCAAATCGGACCAGCTCACGTAAATCTTAATATTGTTCCGAAATATTTTGGAGGACATCTTAAAATACCACACATTTTGTAATCTCGGCGGAAAAACCGCAACTTTTTTTTGGTGATGCAGTCTAATGTACATATGTACGTATGGAGGTATTTAACAGCAAAGACAAAATTGAATGAAATGAAAATTCAGAGCAGACGAGATTTTTCATTTAATTTTACATACCTGAATATGTAGTTAAACGAGCATGTCGGAAAATGCAATTTGCGCATTAATTTAATTGCTTATCGGCCGACTGATAGTGGGGGTTTACTGTGTTGCATGCTTTCGTATGAAAATTTTTTTTTTTGTGAATTTAAGTAAAATTTGGACAAACAATTTGGAAATGTGTGAGTGTGGATGGTATTGACGAGACATCAAAATGATCTAATCATTGCTTTATTAAATACAAACAAGCAATCAATCGAACAATTAGCCAAGATTTCTCGATTAAGGCGCTAATTGAGCTCGATTCACTACTATACATACATATGTATATGTACAAAATTTCAATTATTTAATGCTGTTTGAGGTACGTTCAATTTTGATTTTGAGCGGTTTTTTAGAAGAAAAAAAACTACACTCATGGAAATGATATTTATAACCCAACAGGGTGGAAATTTAAATTTTACCTAATTTACGTGATTTTTAAATTTTACCCAATGACGAATAATGCCAAATTTGTCAATAAAATTTTTGTCATTTAAGTATATGCACTTGAAAAGTAAATGATTTTTTTTTATATAACAACCCTTTTGATTTTTAATTTGGCTTAAAAAATTACGGTGAGGGTGCTCATTTCGAGTAGTTTGATACAAAACCATGTTTTAGAAAACGGGTATGTTGTTATAGTTACACAGCTATACTCATGGCCTCCCAGAAATGCAATGGGCGGGACAAGGCAAGAAACACGTGGTGACTAACACAGTGAGAGTGGAGACCAGTATGCTGGCATATATATATTTATAAAAAAAAAAATATTTATTGGTTCAAAAATGTTGGTAAGGCACTGTGCCAATGGTAACTATAGGTGAGTACCTCCTCTGCATAATTGTCATGTAAGGTATTCGCATCTATTAGTAAAACACGCGATGGATTTGAAAAAGAAATCTCGTATTTTTATTTAATGGCCTATTAAAGTTTTCATGTAAGTAGATTTAAAAACTGTGGGAAAAAATGGTTAAAGTAAATATCTGAGCGAAATTGAAGGTTGCGGTATATGTTTGTAGCAAAATTTCATAAGAAATATTTTCGTAGAACATTTTAACCCATTAGCTCCCACCTGAAAGGGTCGTTTTGTCGCTTACTTCAAGAAATGCCACAAAAAGCAAATTTGGAGGGTTGTTAGAGGATTGTCATATTTTAGAAAATTATTCTTCGCAAAATTTTACTAGGAGTCTTCTCAGGCGAAAATTTCATGCTAGGCTTCGCTGAATAATTATTCCGATAGGAAAAATAAAATAACCATAGCTGACCGTATGTATGTATGTATCTCCGCTAACCAATATTCTTTCCAATCTTACATTATAAGTAGCACTTACGTAAATGAGCGCTCATCATTCGACCAGTCAAGCATTTTTCTCATTTTCCACTTGTCACTGAGTTGTGAAATGCAATAATTTTCAAAAAGAAAAACCAAAAAAAAAAAAAATCTTTTAAATAACCACTTTTTGCATCCTACTTGCACTAAGGCATTATTTTCCAATTTTTTTCGCTATGCCCAGCACTTTGTCTGTTTGTTTTTATACCCGAGCGCACTTGTGCACAAGGGTATATTAATTTTGTTCACATAACGGTTGTTTGTAACAGCCAAAACGAATCGAGATAGATATAGACAAATGTATACATAAATGATCAGGATGAAAAAAGAAATCGATTAAGCCATGTCTGTCTGTCCGTCCGTCTGTCCGTCTGTCCGTCTGTCCGTCTGTCCGTCTGTCCGTCTGTCCGTCTGTCCGTGTACACGATAACTCGAGCAAAAATTGAGATATCTCAACGAAATTTGGTATGTAGGTTTCTCTTAATCCAAGGTAGGTTGGTATTGAAAATGGGCGAAATCGGACTTTAACCACGCCCACTTCCCATATAACGGTAATTTCCAGAAATACGAAAACTGCGATATTTTAGTAACTACTGAAGATAATTCACTCAAAATTGATATTTACAATAATTTTTAGACAAAAAATAAGAATATTATAAATTTTTGGAAAATGGGCGTAGCCACGCCCACTTATGGTTACATGTGTATATCTTGGTAACCGCTGCACCAATTTCTTCCAAACTTGGCACAGTTGTTGGCCTTCGCATAACATACCAAATGGCCGAAAATTTTTAAAATCGCTCAATAACCACGCCTACTTCCCATATAACGGTAATTTTCAGAAATACGAAAACTGCGATATTTTAGTAACTACTGAAGATAATTCACTCAAAATTGATATTTACAATAATTTTTAGACAAAAAATAAGAATATTATAAATTTTTGGAAAATGGGCGTAGCCACGCCCACTTATGGTTACATGTGTATATCTTGGTAACCGCTACACCAATTTCTTCCAAACTTGGCACAGTTGTTGGCCTTGGTACAGCATAAAAAACCCCCGAAACTTTTTAAAATCGGACAATAACCACGCCCACATCCCATATAACGGTAATTTAGAGAAATACAAAATCTTCGATAAATCATTAAATATTGAAGCTAATTTTTTCAAAATTGATGATTGCAACAATTCTTTACCAAGAAATACGTTTATGACAAAATTTTGGAAAATGGGAGTGGCACCGCCCACTTATGATCACATATAAGTATACCGGTAACCGTTCTACCAATTTGTACCAAACTCGGTATGGTTATTGTACTTGCCACGTGTAAGTAAAACGTTGAAAATTATTGAAATCCGACTAATATAACGGCCGATTCTCATATAACGGTAAATTTAAGAAATGCTTGAAACTTCAATATTTCGAAATTGAAGGACGCTAATTTACTCAAAATTGTTACAACTCGGCTTACCATCTAGCGGAAGGTTTCGGAAGGGTGAAAAAACATATATTTAATACTTGCGCCGGGTATTTAATGTTCGGCTCCGCCCGAACTTAGCCTTTCTTACTTGTTATTGTTGCTGTTGCTGTTGTCATCGCCACAGTTGCTATTTTATGTTAGTTGTGCGGCTTTTGCGGTTTAAAAAGCCATTAAAAATGTAATTATGTTGATAAATACCTTTTTATTTCGCATAACTTCCTGCCGTTCCTACTGCCTTCCTCATTCCTCTGCCGGTCCATCAGCTGCATACTCAAGTACTGTCTATTCTTCCACGTTGTTGGCCACTTTTGCCTTCCAGCCATTCTCAGCTATTTGTTGCATTTCTTTCAGCCACTTGCATTCTACTCCAATTCTTGCCACTACAATTTGCGGCTTGTTTGTATTTGCTATTGTTGTTGTTGTTTTGATGTTGATGACCACTTTTATGCCGACACTTGGCTTTTTGGATGCCACTAATTCAATAAGAGTTGCCTCTTAGCGTCGCAGCGTTGCATCCTGCGGGGGCAAACGAAAAATATATATTTCATAAAATATTTGCAATTTCTGTGGGGAATATTACTCATTCGAATGAATGAATTTGTTAGCTTGGAGTTTGGAGGGAAGGCAATTTTTTCGGCTTTGCTTGAGCATTCTGTGTGAAATGTGGGCTACATTTTTTTCGGTGCATTAAGGCATTTGTGGAGCATCGAGTTAGACAAGTGGAAGTTAAGTGTAGGAAAATATTTAATTTCAATACTTTATATGTATACTTCCAAAGGGCACTCGAATTACTTAGACATTTCTTCCGAAATTGTGTCTTAGAATATTTATTTAGATTAAGCTTCAGAAAGCAATTTCCACTGGCGCATGATTGACATGATTGTCAACTTTTTGTGGATGCGTTCATGGATGGCAATTGGGATTGATAACATAGCCAGCCAATTTCAATGAAAATTGGGGTCCTCTTCCAAACGGTTGGAAACCGAATTAGAAACAAAAACGATGTTGCCAATTGTCATAGAATTTGATCACTTTAGCATTTCCTGCCTTGAAGAGGAAGGACGCAAGAAAACTTGTATACTTCTGCCACACGCCTTTAAGGCTATGAGGCTTTTAAGTTTAGAGAAGAACACCTGCGCGCTTTACCACCTAAAAATCTGCAGCTTTTTTCAGCACTTTTCTTTAGTATTAATTCCGATAAAAAGTATGACATTTTCATATGCCAAATATTTAAGTTTGGACATGGCTAACTGCTGTTAAGCCCCAGGTGATGAATTGAAATGATAAAAATTAGTGTTATCATTGCACAATTATACCCAAAGTAATTCCAAAATTATCAATTCTTTGAACCAATAGTACCCCCAATGGGTATAAAAGCGTATAGCGAGCCACTGTTCAACATAACTTTGTTAACAAAGCAAACGTTAAAGTATCAAAATGAAAGTAGCTGTACTCGCTGTCCTCCTCGGGCTGTGCCTGGCACTCGCTTCGGTGAGTAGAAAAATTTCAACATTTTTCACAAATATCCTCGACTACCTTTAATGTTCCACTACTTTCTTATTCTTAGGCCAACATCGATTACTCTGTTGAAAACGAAGAACCACAGGAGTTTACTGCCTTGGACTACGCCGATACGCTCGCCGATGAGGAGGCATTCAGCATTTTCGGCTTCTTCTACTTTACACTCAAAGCCGCTTTACGTACGCTCAAAGGCGTTAACTGTACCATCAAAGAAGTGCTCAGCATACAAACTGCGGGTGTGGATTTCTTGAATGATGTTAAGGATTGCAACTCTGGTGCTTTAAAGAGCTTGAATACGCTCGTTAACCAAGTGCAAGCTGTTGTGAGTACCTCCAACGACATCATCAATTTGAACAGCAATGTATGCAACAATGGTGCACTCGACGATGAAGCGGATGCCAAGAAGACCACACCATCGAAGTGCTTCTCGAAGTTGTTAGGCAAATTGATTACACTCAAGAAACAGGTCGCCAACACTGTGTCCTTGGCGAAAAAGTTGCCATCTACTCCAAGTGAATATGCCGGGTGTGCTAAGTCCACAGTGACTGATTTGATTTCGGTGTTCACCAATTTTCCCACTAACATAAAAACTTGCTCCAAATTGAAAATTTAAATATGTTTGTAGTTTTGAAAAATTCTATTGATTATAATGCAAACTTAAAAAAAAACCGGTTAACGATTTCATGCAATTTGTTAGTTTTATTAAACCACTAGGGGATCTATTCTTTCTTTAAGCCCCACGGCTCAAAAATTGCTAATGGAGTTGGAGCTGCGGAACTCTCAGACTACTGAGGTATTTTTCTGGTCAAAATCTACAGCTGAATTAGCCCCTCCTAGCTCTTGTGTGAACATCTCAAGGGTTAATCAGTTGCAGCTGTGATCGATGACAAAGTCGCTTTGCGTACAATAATGCAGAGATAAAATAGATGAGCTCTTCTCCACAGACGAGACGCTATTTTCTGGGTGCCAGGTCACAAAGAGGTAAAAGGGAATAAGGATTTTGGCTATCAGGGATAAACTTGCTGCTGAACGATTTGGCACAAATCTGCGCTTCTCTGAACTATTTAGGAAAAAAATCAGATATGCTAAATACATCTAAGGCGGAAAATTTATATGGGATGGATTAAGATCTTGCAGATCTCTCTTACAGCGCAAAAACCACTAAATATCTCCAAACGTTCTCAAAGATAGACCACACTGTATTGGTTGTGGTACTTATAGGACACAGTCTAACACCATCTTATGCAGCTAAGTTAGGATTGGTGCATAGTGATAAGTGTATGGCATGTAACGACGACAACGCTAGAGGCACAAAGGGGATGTTAAACCTTTGCCATTGTCTGGTCTTTATTCTGGCTGGCTGACCGCGCTACATAGACCAATAGGTGTCTAGTGATGCCAGTTCGAGACAGAAGTCTTAGTTAAATATATTTGAAGTAGACATCATTTGGAAGTCAAGGCTTTTTGAGAATTTCAGAAGTGCTTGAAGCCCAAGTATTGTCACGTCTTCAAGTTTATTAAATTCTGGAGCTTCCAAACATTTCAGGGTCTCTTCGTGGCAGCGATGTAATGTAATGTAATTTTTTTTGGGTGCAACGGAAACAGGGACACCACCCAAGAAGTTACTATACTTATAAAAGCTACTTATAAAAGCTTAAAGTATCTTGGTAAAATTTCTAACCTTAAGGGCATCGACTGTGGAAGAACTGAAGTATTGCGGTCTTAGTCTCGCGCTAATGCTGGACATGATGTTCTCCGACGTCTCTTCATCTGCAAAGACGGCAAATCGTCTCTATGGTAGTGGTTATGGCCGGTTAGGTAACCAATAAGCAAGTTGATGTAGACTTTGTTCAAAAGATTTATATCGTTCCTAGCAAAAGGATAACCAAAAAGGCTGGCCTATCTAAGGCATAAGCCGTGTTTGTATCTCGTTTTCTAGCCTACACGGGGCTTTAGAGATTTTGCAGGTTTTTAGCGCCTTTCATCTCGATATGGCCTGCCGTTTCATACCCTCGTCTATCTGGTAATAAAGGTTTTTAGAGGTTTTGGAATATTATTATCTTATTCTAGATCTCATCTACTATTTCGTTACCTGTAATATCCTTGTAGTCTGTTGTGACTACGTATCTTTTGGCTATTAAGCTATGGGCAGTTTTTATTTGTTTGATTTCCCTTACTGCAATCAGTCTTCCCGCGGACTTAGCCGCAAAGCTCCTTGCCACAAGGTCGATATTGATTATTTTTTGTAGCGTTTGAGAGACGTTGAACACTCTCCATTGGCTCAAGATAAGTTCTGTTGCGGTCCACCACCAGTAGTACCAGTGCTTTAGTGCAGGGGATAGGCTTCAAGTAACACCCAGCATCTTTTTGCAAGCGTAGAGCGAATTACTCGCTTTTTTTCACTCTGTCCTCTACATTGCACTTCCACTGTAGTTTACAGTCCAGGATTACCCCAAGGTACTTGGTGCGGTCTTTTGTCAGTGTGAGTTTGGTACTGTTCAATTGAAGGAGTGTCCACACAGGAATCTTTTAGTTTCTTATAAAAAGTAATATATCTGTTTTATCTGCATTAATCCCAAACCCTGCACGAGTACTCGATAGGTTAAATTTAGGTTAGGTTTAACGTTAAATTTCTGCCTAATGTTCACTAGGTTTCCCTATCAAACCAACTATACACAGATGATAGGAAAACGGTTCTGCATTTTTTCTAAAATTCATTTTTATTTTCAAAAGAGAAATTTCATAAAGTCTCTCTTTTAAAATCCTCTTTTAAAATCGGTTAAATATATGTACATTATTTTGCACCAATAAAATCCCCCTCCGCACCGAAAGAGTTTTCTTTCCGCCGAAAACACTTTCGTCCATGGCGCATTCTGGCCATTTAGTTCGTATTGATTTCCCATTAAAATGATAAGATCTCACAAAACGGCGGTACCATTTAAAATATGACATTAAAAATAATTCGCAAGGAAACCCCCCCAAATGCCGCCACAAGGCAGACATCGCTTCATGCGCAAGCTAACAGCGAAGCCTTTAGGAGTAACTATGAAATGCGTGTGAGTGGGTGCAAAAAAATTTCGGAAACTAATGACTCCGGTTATTACAAAAAAAGGAAGAGTGAAAAAGGTAAGGCCAAAAAATTTGCATAAATTATAACTTACCCAAATCGACAAGGGGCCATTAAGTATATACCTGTAAAGCAGCTTAAGAAGAAGGTGTCACAGTAGTAGCAAGCAAGAAGTAAAAATATTAGAGAGAGCAAACTGGTGATAAAGGAAGCACCGTCACATTGATTTATTTGCTGGCGAATGACACTTTACATTAAATGTGTGCAAAAATTCAATTACAACAATTTTATAAATCAATTTGAATTTTACAAACAAATTTCTTTATTGGAAATTGAAAACCATTCACTTGGAAATCAAAGCGTACCTTTTTGACAACGCCAACAACGAAAAGTTGCTGCATCAAAGGCATTGGAATTGCTTTTAACGGAGATGCGGCAGGAGTCAAAGGTGTGTCATATTGCACGCATGAAAAGTGCCCACTCTAGTTACGCGTACTTCAACATTTCCCCCTTCACTCCTTACCGCTTTGTTGTTGCTGTTGTAGGCGAGTAGTATTGCATTGCTCATTGCACATTTTTATGAGCAATTCGTGCAACTACCAACAAACTATGTACATTGGAATGTCTTTATGACGCCTGCCATTGGCAAGGCATGCTTCTTCCTCTTCTTCTTAGTCTTTTTCCTGTTCTTATTCTTGCTCTTGGCGCTCCTTCTTATGTGCGTCGTGTGTGCTTTCCTTGAAGCTGTTGACTTTTCTGTATGCTCAGCACGTTGCTGGCAATGTCCGATTTTTAAGTTGTTGCAGCAGAAATCACGTAGCCGAGTTGGTTCTCTTTGCTTTTGCCACATTGGAAGGGTAAATAATGTCGATGATTTGAGTTGAGATTTTCGCACGAACTGGAGAATACGAATGCGGAATTGCATTATCTGGCAAGTGCATTATGTGCACAGTGGGATGATTAACAACAAATTGTAAATAGAAAATTTAACTGTAAAATGAGTGGCTGATCTTTTAAGACTTACCATGGAAGTGCTTTTTTCCTTAACTCGATGTTGTCTTCAAAACTTGTATGCTGGACAATCTCCTATATCACTATATGTTTATCCTGGATTCATAACATTTTTCAAAAGCTTTTCTTTTACAACCAATAAAGATATCGGCCGTAGGGATACCACCCTATAATGTCAGGGCATAAGTCAGACGATGTCGAGTTCGAAATATTTAATATACATACGTGTAGTGTATATGTATACCTCGGATATCACACCAACAGAGCTGAAATCGAAAGTAAAGGGTTATCTCCCCGAAGTGACCGAAGCCTTACCTAACAGAGCCTTTTTACAACCTGGACAAAAGCGAAGAAACATTTTTGGTATCGCACAAGGAAATTAACTGGCCGGTTCTAAATTATACTGCGCATTTTTGGTCACCGGGGACCAGTAGGCAGCAGTGGGCGAAGCTATAGAGTTGTCAGAATATCGCACTGCGAACAGATGTCGCTTGAGCATCATTTGAATAGCGATGCCAAAATGTTCTCAATTATCGAACATTCCCAGGAAGCAATTTCTGCTCGACTGCTGCCGCAAAGCCTACTTCCAGGCTTGGCGGAAAGTGTTATGTCTGTAAATTTACAAGACCAAATCCAGGCATACATTACTCAAACACGACTCGATAATGTACCTACATGCCATCAGCGATATCTACGCACGCTCCTTGAATGTCGTAATTGGAGTTCAACCGCCACCTATCCGCGAAACTGTTACGCATCTAAGATCTGGATAGATATAGTCGACTACGACTTACCCAACACATTTCGGGCTTGTGAAGGTTCCCCACACGTAGTTACCTCTTCAATTGCTCGTCATACTCACTCAGCTGACACTCCTCTCCTTTTAGTCCCAACCCGTCAAGAGAGCAGGTTTCATAGGCCATGGTAGCCATTTTATGGACCCCAGTAAGGCTGTGGATGATACAGTTTGAACCACACGTTTTACGCGAGTGTCAGCCCTTTCGTTGACATCACTCTCATCATGGACCTGTATCCGCCGCAGGGTGACGCTGTTGATGCAATAGAGTTTTGCAGTTGCTCACAAGTCTTTATGTCATTTTGAATGGGCCTGCTTAATGCTGCCTGATTGTTCGACATGATATTTTTACTTTGGCCCACCTTCCTTGGACGATGACAAATCAAATTCATAAAATATTCTGATAATGTAGGAAAAAATATAATGTTGCATTTCCCTTTTCCCCTAATCCCTTATCTAAGCCTTAAGTACAATGGGTAACTATGGTAGAGGCCTTGGCTTTTTTACCTTCCACCCACAATTCCCCTGCAAAAAGTGGTACTAGAATAAATACCAACACAGGATCACACTTCCTTCCATCCCAAGTCTCGCAGTTGCAAGGCACATCAACACTCTTCTTTTTCAGCGCTCTCTATGAACCCCCTTGTAGAAGAAATTTATTAAAATAGGGAACACCTTTCTTTGGTGTGAAGAACAACAATATAATACCGATAGCGTTGTGTACAGGGTTGCCACTGGAAAAAAATAAAACTTACCATCCAATTGAAAAAAATCTACCATATCTGGAAAAAATCTACCAATATCATTTTAGTTATTTCAATAAAAAACTTACAGTTTTCTAATAAGGAACATTTTATTTAACTACGCTGTTTGAGATCATATAAGTTTTGTTTCATAAAGAATGCAGATATTCGGTTTTCGATCAATACAAACTTAAAGCTTAACAATTTATACATGTATGTAAAAAAAAGGAAGTGTGTGTAAAATTAACATTTTGAAAATTTACAAGAAATACGTATAAAAATACATGTACCTACATATGTGTGATTATTCACATTACCCAAGGCACATACAATTTTTGGAAATATGCTTTTTTTTCAAAATATTCCGTTTGTTTATATCTTGAAAATGCAATTGTGAATGTTGTTTCCAGAAACCCGCGATAAAGCATTCAATATAAAAGCTTGAAAAATCGTTTGCTTCACTTAAAAACAAATTCATCATTAAGGGCCTTTGGTAACTTTAACTAAAGTATGTACGTATGCACTTATGTATGTATTTACTTGAATGCTTCATTTGCACACCACACATAGTGTGGTTCGATTTTTTCAGTAATCAATTCTTTTGATAGCATTATTGTATCAACAGTACTTATATTTAGTTGGTTTCTAATCCTAGTTTTTATGAGGTTTAAGTCGGAAAACTTCCTTTCTGCAGCAGCAGAACGATGTGGTAGTGACAAAATATTAAATACGAAACTCGTGAGATTTTTAAAACATTGTTCTCCCAACCCATTTTTTTGCAATGAGACTTTTTCCCAAAAATCTATAATATCCATATCAGGCTGAAGGCCGATGTTGCTTAGCCTCAACATTTTCCATTCTGTATTAACATCTTCCGAGTTTCCTTCAACCAAATACGGAAATGTTGAAAGTAAAGGCAACAACGAAAGTTCATCATTTGAAATAACTTCAGTTGGAGTTATTATAGACAGATATTGCAAATCTTTTCTGGAAAAATCAAATCGCTTTTTAAATTGAACAATAAGCTCAACATAAAACTTTAAAATATATTCTTTAACTTCAATCACTTCGGATTGACAAAGACCGGACTTTTTCAGAAAGGTTTCTGTATTATTACCAATAAAGATTTGATCTATATTCAAAAACATGTCCTGCTGCGCCTTGCTTATGTTTTCAAACGTAATTTTTTCGTCGTTATAGTTATTTAGTTTTTCAAAATCAGTTAAAATTGAATTTACATCTAAGTTTTTTACAACACTGTTTTTCATAAAATTAGATAAAATAAGTTTAATGGTCATATTCACTCTTGAATAAAGGTAAGGTAGACGAATTTTTTCTGATTGGAAATCTTTGTTTAAATCATTAATTATTTTAAGAACATATGAAAGGAATAAGAAGTAAACCCTTAAAGAGGGATTCCCCATTTTTTTCGCCAATTTAGCCGCATTAATTCCATTCACTTCAATTACGTTGAAAATAAAATATAATTGCAAGGCATCCCATTGCTCAATAATTCGGTTAATCACTCCTTCTAATGCAAGCCATCGCGTGGTTGAGACGCCTAATATTTTGCGCGGCTCAACCTGACAATATTCTTGAAATTCTTTGAAATCGTATATTCGTTTGGCACTATGCGCAAAGAAAGTATAAATGCTTCGACATAATTTGTCTATTTCAATTGGTAGCTTTTTGCATGCATAGGCAGAACCATGATACAACTATAGTAAGGTAGAACCGCTGAGAGGCACTTTTATCATTTTTGACGTTTGTAAACCATTTAGTCTGCCGCTCTCATTTCCATTGTTTATTTTGGTTTTGTTTTTCCATTCAAACAAATCATAAATCAAAAATATTCTTATGAAAAAAACAACTTTTCAAGCGTGAAAAATTTAGATAAAAACACGATAATACTCAGATCTCAGTTCTATCATTTTAATTACATGTGAACTGGTATGTATATATGTTTATTTGTGCACATAATTTAATGTTGAGCGAAAGTACCGCCGAATTCTTTCGTGACATCGTTACTCCAAAGAATGGATGCTCCAATATTCACCGTTGCAAGGAATCTAACCTGTCCCAAATAAAACCAGTGGATTGCTTTAGTAGAGTTTCAGTACGCTTATATTCAAGTACCCTCTAATTCTTTGGTAACATCTTCACATATATGCACTTATGTATTTTCAAATTTGCAAATGTTTGTGTGTATCTGCACAAATAAAGTGAATAATAGAATCCTTTTGGGAAATAAAACAATTGGCTTGGAAATTTTATGTCATGATTTTCTTCATTTTTTTAATACATTTTTCTCGATTTTCAGGCTTCTTGAGGTACCTGATTTTAAAAAATGTCCTTCCAACAAAGAATCTCTTTTTTACATCATCATCAATTTGGATATGTTTTGAAAGATTTAACAATGTTTTTAAATAACCTGGATTAGTGTTTAAGGTATTACTATTATGTTTAACAAAAACTCCATTTAGGTTTTCTAATATTGTCATAAAACTACTGGTTGGCTTATACAGACCACCTTCGGACAATTGGTTAACAAAAGTGAAATTCGTTTGCTGTTCTTTGCCGGTCCTTTCACCAAAGTTCGAAAGCTTTAGTTTTGATATGAGGTATCCACCAAAGTTTTCTAGACCATCGTATTCGACGTCTTTTAATGTCGATACAGTGGTTTCTACCTCTAACGCATCCTGTTCCTCAGAAATCTATATTTTAAATAAGTAATTATATGATATAAATTAGTTTGCTTCCTTATATACCTCTGCGAGTTCCTCAGGTGTATTTTCAAAATTTTCTAAAATATCCTTGTACAATCCTTGAGTCAAAAAAGCTTCATCGAGTTCGATGCTGGTGAGAACTTGATCTTCAGTTGATTTAACATTTGCATAAGCGCTCAGTGTATGTTCATTGCGGCCTATTATAGACATACAAATGTATGTACGTAAGTATTTAATTGCATTTGTAGTTACCTTTTATAGATCCGAACAAGGCTTACCTAATATATACGATCGGAGTCTGTATTTGAATTCCAACGGAGAAGGATGATCATGGAGACCCCCTTTAGTCCTTATAGCGCTAAAAAAATTTTCCAGGCAGTCCTGATTCAATTTTGCCGTTAACAAAAATTTCATATCGTACTGCTCCTTGAGATATCCGTAAAAAGCGGGCAAGGCCTTATTGTTTTGCAAAATACCCCTTTGGAATGGCAGCAACGCTCGGTTGGGGCGTAAATTTAGTAACTTTGGTATGACTTCATTCATACGTTCGATTGGACGCATTTGCTCGGACATACAAAGGCCAAATGCCGTGCACAGCGGTCGCGAGTCATGTTGTATACAGCTTATGTTGAATACATCAAACCAATCATTTATTATTTGAAATAGCTCCGCGCACTTCAAAAAGTCGTCAACATCTCTACACAACCCATGTTGGGCTGTTCTTATTAGAGCGCTGGCACATGTATGTGAAAACAGTTTAGTTGCATAACGCACCTTTTGTCGCTCTGGAAAATTAGAATTTAAAACTCGGATTTAAATGCATACATACATACACATGAACTTTTATGTATGAGGCAGATACGCTTATACATTTATTTACCTGCCCCTTTCACATTCAGCATCTCTAAAGTCAAGGTTTTTGTTATCGTGAGGTCAGAATCGCAAAGAGATAGTAGTTCTTGTACAATATATTTGCTTAGGAACGTGTTCTTATAAATAACGCCAAACATACTGGTTTTCGGCCCCAAGGTCGCTGACGACTGCAACAACAGTAAACCCGATTGCATACAGTTTTGAGATGATTTCCCTCATGCAGGCCTGTGTCATTTTTGAGTCGAAATCATAGTAGACAGGCTGCTTCCAATGCCGACGAAGGCCACGTACCATTGCAACCTGCACCTGCCTCTTTGGTGCAATTATTATATCGCTTTTCCTATCAAAACACCACTCCTCGCGAACCTTCATCTCATCGAACGACAAGACGCATATTTTGTCTTCAAACTCTAAATCTACACCACTCATATGTCTTAGAGTTTCCTTTTGGATGCCAGGTTCCACATCAAATTTTGCTGACCACCTTCTTAATGTAGTTGGAGAAGGTAATGGGTAGCCCTTCTTGCGCAAGAGTTTGTAACAACGAGGACCAGCCGCATAAATACAAATCGCCGAAGATATATCATTTATATCATATCGAGGCGAAATGATAGCTTCCTGCATGATCTTTTGCTGGGTTTCTGTAAAACATGAAGGCCTCGATTGCTGCAGCTCTAATTTGAACTTTAAGGTAGCATTTTCTTCGCAGAGCCGCTGAATTACTTTTTTTAATTCAATATTTTCCATAAAGTAATGGTCAATGTAATCGCTATTAAGAGTGGTATGAAATTTGAGAGATATTGACAACTTATAATATTAGTTTTATGATACAAACTCTGTTTGTGTAGCAATCGTATCTTGACTATCCGTGGATGCTTCTTCCCCTCCAGATGCCACTTCTATATGCGACTGCATGGCGTATTGCACAAGCGTACTAACAAGAAAACATTGTCACTTTTATACACTAATCAAGGAATATATTTACTTTGGGACAGCACTTTTAGAAAGCATGACTTTTTGATTGCGGTACAAAAGGTCCTTTTTGAAAAAATGTATCGAACATACGAATGGACGGTTGGGTAAGTCCTCTTTGTTGATCCCGCAAACCTCAATCCATTTTTGCCGCATGTAAGGGATTTGGGGAAAGTTAAAAAACTTTATATCCGTTTCCTTACACAGATGGATGGTATTTCTGCAACCCTTATAAATGCAGGTCATATTTTATGGCTAACTCTTTGGGAAAGGCCACAAATTCAAAATAAACTTCTCGTACAAAAGTTGAAACTTGAAATAAATTTTTTTATAATGATATTACATATTTTGTTTTTACTTGGCATTTGTTTCCTCTCTTGAGAAAGCCCTTATAATGCTGGCAAACTTCAAAAAAAAATCATGGCCGACGAATTGAGAGAACGGTTCTACCTTACTATGTTTTTATCATGGGCAGAACACAGATGCAAAGAATGACACGAGCATTTTATGTAAAATATATCCCCATCTTTCATAAATTTCGCCTTTAGGCCACCCAGTTCCCCTGCCATAACATTAGCTCCGTCAGTTGCTAGCCCTATTACATTCTTTAATGGGATGTTAGTTGCAGAAAAAAAATCATTGATGTAATTATACAACGAATCGGCATCCGTTTTAGAAACTTCGATGAGACTTAGAAACCTGTCTCGCACTTTATGAGCTAACTTGTCATAATATCTCACAACAATAACTAGCGATTTTTTACTGCTGACGTCCTTCGTTTCGTCGATGATACAAGAAAATTATGTTGTTTGAAGAACGGACACAATGTTTTCTTTTGCCTTAGCTCCCAAGACATCAGTCAACATCTTTGATTTTGTTCTGCCGCATTTAAGAGCCGCTGCTATTTTAGAATCCGGACAGCACTCACTTAGCAATTGAGGCAAAAAGTCCATTAACAAAAAAGATAAATTGTGCTGTATGCAAAACATAGTCAGATTTAGTTCGGCATGGTAAACTTTCTTTTTAAAGCTGGCCTGATTCGTTTTTAAACATTGTTTAATTTGTATTTGATTTTTTTTTCTTCGCAACATTTCGCAAATGCTTTTTTAAAGAAGCGTGATTTTTGAGTTGACTGTAGTGGCTTACCAAATTAGTATCGCAGGCGATACAATAGCACTCGCCATTTTTGTTCCTAAGCCAAGAAAATGTGGCCAGCCACTCCGTCCGAAACTTCCTCCTGGTCTCAGTCTTCCGTTCGTCGCTCGAGCTTAAAATAATAAAAAATTTTAGTAAATCATGCAAAATACACAAAATGCCTATGTGTGAACCTGCTCTCACTGCCACTGTCCGTCTCTGTATTTGCACCTATCGGGACGTCTTTTCGTACAACAAATCTGCGGTATTTATTAATTAAATATTTCATATATACAATCACATTTTCTAATTACATACCTGTCCATTTTTCTTTTTACTAATTCAATTCTTCCACCACGATTTCAGTTAAATGCATTTTGAAACCAGCTAGGTATGTTCGCCCTTTGTTGATATACATAAAAAGGTGAATATTAATCCGTTCGAAAACTAATGTAATAAAGTAAATAGTAAACCTCATTTTGAAAGCGTTTGGAAAGAATCTGATAATATAAAGATAACTAAGAAAAATAAAGCTAGAACTGAAATTTTCAGCTTTCATTTGTTTTCTGCATAAAATATTTTATCAAAAATCTACCAAAATGGAAAAAAATTTACCTTTTTACCAAACGAAATTTTGTCTACCAATTTTGGTAATAATTTACCAAAGTGGTAACACTGGTTGTGTATGAAATAATCGGTAATATTTTTGAAAAAGCAATCCATATATTTATCGATATTGCATCAACTGATTTATCAAAATATTTGTCTATATTATATTTGCTGATACTGTTGCCTATTTGCTGACTGATGTTTTACCGACACATTTAGCAGTTCTTTTAGCGATTAATTACTGCATATATCGATATAAACCCGTACGGGATCGTAAGCCTACTACTAAATATGAAGTGGGTAAAAACTTGTTTCCTTAAGGAGAAGGACCAAATTATTTCTTACAATTCAGTTTCCTCAAAATGTTCGCCATAAATCCAATTTCTTGGCTTTTAGTAAAAATATTTTTTGTTCTAAAAAGTGCCTTTTTTCTTAAAAAAATATTTTTTTTTTTTATAGACGAGATAGTTATTTCCAGGTAAAACATATTTTGTAAAAATTACTGCTTCATCCAAAAACTTTTTTGACAAAGAATTATTTATATCTATATATTTTGATTCTTAGTGTACTTTTTTCCAATGATTTATTATTTTCGATAACCGATTATTTTTTATTTTTTGTGGTAAATTTTTCTAAGTATATTTAGTTGTAAAATTGTATGATAAAAAAACTCAAATAAAAATTTGGCACATTAAAAAAAAAACAGAAAACTTTAAAATGATTCACAGTTTATTTATGAACAGAAAAACTTTTTGAAAAGTACGTTTATCTTGGTCCTGAAATGGTTAATAGCAATGGCCTTTCATACGTTTTCCACATCTATTTCATCGTATTCGTTTACACTTTCCTTTCTATTAAATGCAAAATAACACCACTCATGCGAATTAAGTTTGGTCAAACAAATTTCATTGCACCTTTGAACACTGTACCGCACACAATCATTTAATGTACCGCAAGAACACTTAACCCATTTGGAGATGGTTTGCCAGAATGGCTAAAAGGATTTACCATTAATTCTTTTTATTTTCCTACTCCTAAGGCAATAGCAATTTTATGATTTGTTTATAGCTGATTGCATGGCTGGTTTGTTGAATCTAAAGATAAAGTCGAGAGCAGAATTTTTTACTTAAATTGTTTTCATTGGCTAACAAAACAAGGAAAATGAATTGCGCTTGTGAAGATAATAATAATAATTGGTTAATAACTGCATGATAAGTAGCACAATGGTAGTGGCATAACAAATGAGTAGGAAAACTAAAAACAAAAAAACAACAAAAACACACAAACATTAAAGTGAACTCCAATCTCTTGAAATCGAGTTAATCTTATTAACAGTCACAGCACAGTCTTAAGCTTTCACAAAGCTTCCATCATCAACGACTTAGTATCCCCAGTGGGTGCCAAAACCATCGAAGCTCATGTGCGACACCATCTCGGCGGGCGAATAGTGTACAGTCTGGCTGGAACCGTAGGCAGAAACACCGGGCGAATTATGAGTGTAGCTGGCGCCAGCTGGTCCATGATTGTAGGTGGTAGTGGCCACAGCAGGAGCAGCATGCTGATGGTAGACATGAGCTGGGGCAGCATAGCTGACGGTTTTGGCGACAGCTGGGGCAGCATATACAGGAGCTGGTGCAGCATATACAGGAGCTGGTGCTGCGTAAGTCAAAGCTTTGGCCACAACAGGTGCAGCATAGCTGACCGTTTTGGGCACCGGCGCGGCATGAGTGTAAACAGCAGCGGTTGGCTGCGGTTCTGGGTGAGCATAGACAGCAGGTGCGGCCTCATGATGCTCATAAACCGTCTGCGATGGAGCAGCATAGGTGACCGTCTTGGCTACAGCTGGTGTATAGACATTATTGCTGATGCGTGTGTCGGATTTGTGTACACTGGAGTAGGGTGTCTCAACGTTCTTCGAATAGTGGGAGACAGTACCGTCGAAGGAACGTACCACATTTTGGTGTGTCGAAGCAACAGCATCCACCGCAGGGTTGGCGACATGTGCATAGGTGATGGGTTGGAAAACGCCGGCGCTAGCAACAGCCAGTAGAGTTGAGAGTAGTACGAATTTGAATGCCATTTTTAAGTGAGTTGCGTTGAAGTTCGAAATATTCGTATGTGTTGCAAATAAGCCGCTGTAATTGAAACTGATGCTGTTGCCAATGCGCAGTGGGCGTTTTATAGTAATTGCATGAATTATTCAGTTCCAAATGGTTTTTTAGGTTGAAGTTAACAATGCTAAATGCTCTATTTCTCGGCAAAATTGGTAAACTTTGACTTCGCACAATACTTTTTTCAACTTTTTTTTTGCTTACTCTTTTGGCACGCTTCGTTATAAATCAAAGCAAATTTTTTCAATGTTACACATTTATCGAATGAAAGGAATGGCAATTAAGTAATCTTGCATTTCTTTATATTCGTACTTATATGTATGTACATAGGCATGCATTGATATATTTTTATTGCCTTCATTTATTTCGCATTACCTTTCCCACATTTTACCAGCTCGTGCGTGCACTTGTCATTTGTATCGCCGCTTGAATGATAGTAGCATAACTAATCAATTTTGCCACCTACAAATCTGTTAAAACACCTCGTTCACGGCCATGCACGATCAGTCAATTTGGCCCAATGACCGGCAGCAACACCTACCTACCAAGACTGTTGGTCAGTATGGCAAGTACTGCAAAAGTAAAAAGTGTAAACAAATTTTGTCTTTCAAATTCTTTCATAGTCTTCTTTGTACTAAACAGGTTTCTGCTTTTCTACTTACTACTTTTGCAATTCTTTCGGATGATCAATCAACCCTCTAAGTCATTAGGCCGCAATATGAAGTTTTTATTAAGACAACCATCGCCCCCTTCACCAAACAAAGAGCGCTTAAGAGGATGAGGAACTTAAGTGAAGTAGCTGGGAATTATTCTGGACTCCAAACTCCTGTGCAGGATGCATGTAGAGGCTATCGGTGTGCAAACATCTAGCGGGCAAATCCTAAAAATCCACTCGAAGGATGGATTTACACCATGAACCCGCACCAAGATTTAATGTCTGGCGTGTGTTTTCCACTATTTCTGCTCACCTGAGATTATATCCATAGAGTAGTAATTTTCGAAAGAAACTCTAAAGTTTATAAGTGTAACAAATCGACCTGGAATACCGCTATTATGAAAAGACAAGTCCAGGCGAGCATACAACCATGGAAGACAGACAGCTCTAAGACGCCTGAGGGTAGTGGCATAGATGCATGTGGCCCCAGACTGAAGCTGTGGCTATCCCTGGGAACCTCTTCAAGCATCATCCAAGCGGAAGTCTATGCTATCAGTGTGTGTACGCTGGAATTATCGAAGTGGGAGGATCCTAGTTTTAAGTGATAGTCAAGCGGTACCCAAGGCTCTCATCCTTCGAAGTCAAATCCTCAGTGGTCCTCGCGTGTGTGGAGAAGCTTAATGCCCAGGCCCAGGAGTATCAAGATACATGGGAGTAGAAGAAAATAAGTAAGCCGATCAGTTAGGCAGAATAACAGAGTCCCACCTTTCGGTAGGCCCCGAAACGACAAGGCAGTCGATGGGGAAGGAAAACACCAAACTAAGGGGGCTACACTGGCGTAACACGACAGGTCTTCGTCAAGCTAAAAGCTTACTCGGAGCGTATAATCTAAAAATGTACAGGCTGCTCATGGGTATCCCTAAGGAGAAACTAAGAATCATTACAGACATTTTGACGGGTGAAAGCTAAGGGGCCAGTTGCATAAGCACAGAAACATTACACCTCCTCCTTACTAGAATATTTGGCCGTTTCAGAGGAGCTTTTTCGTTACCTTCAACACCTTTTCTTTATACTGCGACCTAATAGAGGTGAACGGTTTTATTTATAGCAACATGGAACGGAACGAAATAGCTGATGAGATGACTAGACACGGCTGGGAAATGCAAATTAGCGAAGCGGATAACTTCCTACTAGCACAGATTTCTGCTCTACTAAGGAGTTGGAGGTTAGAAAATACAACGCAGCCCTTACTAATAAACGTTTAATCAATCGGAACGACTGCGGAATCTCAATATTCTACTGGTCGATACCCAATAGGAGTCGTACTGAAGAATTACTGACGCTAAACAAATCTGCATCTTTAAGAACTCTTACCGGCTTCATTACAGGACACTGTTCCATAGCACCAATGCTCCAACGATGGCGTATACCGCACAAGCTCCCTCTGCAGAGGAATGAATTCACCACTTCCTATGTCAAATGGCAAGCTGTCCAGCCAAGACATCTCAAGCATATTGGATCATGGTTTGTTAATAGTTTGGGAGAGATAACGGAGCTCAACAGCTTCATTCAGGATAGCAGACACTATAGGTACTGACAATATGGAAGAATGTGCCTCCTACTGGCTCGCATAGAGGAAAGGCAGACCAAACAGGCAGAAGAAGAAGGATAACGCAATACGGTCTACTGTACGTACGTTTCTATTTAGTAAAAGAAAATCGTAAACTAATTGTTTAAAGCTTTTGAAGAAATATCTGATTAACAGCTTAGGAGATAGCACTCGGCAATTTAATATCAGCGGTTGCCACTAATTCTTTATTTTTCATTTATTAGAGTTCCGATAGTTCATATGTATGTAATACTTTGCTGCTGCCACTTCATAATAATTTTTCATAGTCAAGTAAACTTTCGGTGAGGAGTAAACTCTACGTCATCAGTAATATAAATGAAGTGAAACTTTTGCCAACGCCAGCAAGGATAGTGAAAAAAAAACAATATAGAAAACAATTATGAAAAAAAATGCAACAATATTGCAAATGAAATAAATTTTTTCAACGGCCAGCGTAAGTTTCACAATTTACAAATTGCTTTTAAATGGGCTGTAAAAAAGTTTTAATGAGTTTTCGACGGACGCTGGAGAGCGAGCGAGGACTCGGCGCTCAACACCTACATATGTATGACATAGATACTTTTGTATGTATTAGTATGCTTAAACAACAACTGAATAAATATGAGAAATTTTAACAAAACAAAACGAGATTATGGCGCGGGTATTGCTGCAATACTCATAATATATAATTTCAACAAAGTTTGAAGGAAATTGAACTACAAAATAGAAACCGAATAAAAAGCAAAAGTACAAGTAAAACAAAAAAAATCCTAAAGAAACATAGGCTCACGCCCTAGTAAAGTAAAAAAAAAAATCTTCCATATAATTACATACATACATACACCCTCACGCCGCGCATTTGCATTGTAAACTTGCCGAAGTGGAAAGTCATCGAGGCAAGTTAGAAAAACTCCAAGTAAATGGCAACAAACATTACAATGAATATAAATTTATTGAAACAAACCAAAACAAATGCGCAATAAAAACATAAACAAGAAAGTAAAAAAGTTAAAAAAAAAAAAATAATGAAAATAATAACAACATCATTATCGACTAAATGAAAATGGGTGGCGCAAGTTCAAGTCGAAAAGTTTTCCAATGGGCAACGGGAGAAATTAAGCGTCGCATAATGAAATTGTCACAGCGCACAAAAAAAAAAACCGAAAACAAAAACAAGAAGAAACACGAAACACAAATCGGTAAAAGGAATTGCTTGCAAAGTAGCGTAGTGGACCTTAGAGCAAAGGCGTTCACCCTCTACAAAAAATTGCGCCAAAATATTGCAGTAGGAAATTAATTTAGCCCCGCCCATTCACTTTCCTTCTTCACTCAGTGCTCAGCCTCAGCGAATTTCGCATGAAACTGTGTTTGACTTGCTTTTCTTGCAGAGTTTTTTTATTTTTTTTTTTACTTTCTTCTTTGTGAGGAAGTGTTATTTAATGACTTTTGTTGTTGGTGTATTGGCTTGTTTACAAATAATGCAATATTTAATATAATTTTCTGCAATTGCTGTAGCTAAGGAGGAAAGTGAAATTTGTGATTATTAGATTAGATTAATATTAAGAGGTGGAGCGGGGCACCTTGCTACTGCAACGAAGGGCGGTCTGTTTGAAAAGACCGGCATACATATACAGTCATGTGAAAAATAATAGGGACACGATATTTTGACCAGTTTTATTTATGAAAAATAGAGCTCATTATCTTCAAAACTATATAAGTCAAAATTTCAAACTTTGTAGAAAAATTCGAAAAATTTTTAAATTCTTACCAAAAATCTAAGTACGCAGCTTTATATCCCAGCAGGATGTTTCTTGGCGAAAATTTCTGCCGCTCCAATGACCATGGGTTGAAGCGGCTCCTTGAAGTGATGAGTATGAAAAGCTGAAGTCGATCACACAAAAACTTTAACCCTTCGTCTGACACATGAGTCCAGACAGGCCTTTTCCATTTTCAAATTACAAAAAAGGGTACTTCAAATATAGCTAAAGGCTTGAAATTTCAGGTAGCTTACTAAAGTTTAGTGAATTGCCAATCTGTAAAAAGTCGTGTTGGTATCATATATATAAAGCTAGATATATAGAGATGTTGATTAATACATCACATTAGTAACACATAGGTCTGGCTGGACCCACATATATTCCGATGTAATTTTTACCTAAAATGAAGGAATGCAACCGTTTTTCAATGTTTTCTTTTGAATTTTTGAATTATCATGGCAAGAGATGATTTGAATTTTTAACCGACTTCCAAAAAAAGAGAAGGTTATCAGTTCGTCGGAATATTTTATTTTTATTTTTTTATTTATGTCACCACATAACTTTGGACCACGTCAATCGATAATTATTTTTCCATCGGAAAGGTAGTACCTCAGAGGTGGTCCCATACTAATCTGGTTAAGATCCGATCAGTGGCTCAAGAGATATATCTATATATATAACACGCGAAGGCATTTTTTGTGCCGCATAAAAGATCTGCGCCATTCGTTCGGGGTGTCAAATTAAAGCGCTTGGCCTGTAGATGTGCAAACTGGTTTTATTTTTTCGAAAGGAGTTGCCACCTGTTAAATAATTATACTCAAGCTATTTACTAATCAATGCCCTCAGATCCGCACCGTCCGTTCGATTTTCAAAAGTGAGGTACCAAATTAAAGGGCTTAGGGTGTGGATGTTCAAGAAGGTTTTACTTTTTCGAAAAAGAAAAGAAAATGTTAAGAAATTAAGCTCAAATTAATTAATAAGCTAAATCAATTATTAAATATGGTAGCAATCGAAATGGTTTTGAAAAGGCTTTATAACTTAACTACGTATAGGAGGGTTGCCACATATAAAAAAAAATTTTATTCAATTTTAATTATGTAAAGGAATTTGGTAAGTGAGTAAGGTATCGCTATATGGGTGTCATATAAAAGAGGTTTAAGAATGGTAGTAGTTTGGAAATATTTTGAATAGGGTTGCCACCTATTTAAGAAGTCTAATTAAACTATTTTATACCCAAGTTATATGAAATATGAGCGATGGATGTCAACTGAAAGAGCTTCAAGAAATTATTGGGGGATTCACAAAGGTGTCATAAGTGTCGTATTGTTATTGTTATATAACTTTAAAAACACCACTGAGAAATGGTTTAGATTAATCATTAGGAATATTTTTAGAGATTATTGAATAGGGTTTCACCTGTTTAAAAAATTTAATCAACTGTTGGCGTTTTGACGCCTTGCGGGCTACCAGTTTATATATATTTTTTTTATATGAGAATTGAAGTCGGGTTTTTTTTGCTAAAAATTACTTGTTACCTAAAATGAAGGAATGCAACGGAATGCAAGGAATATTACCCTATTATAATTTTACTCGCCTCCAAAGCTCTTCCAAGTTACTCAGAGCTCGCTTGTGCTATGCTAATCCTCTCTTGACCACAGCGCTCAATTTTTCGATGACGTTGAGGTCTGGGATTTGGGAAAATTTTGCCCAAGCAGCCGGCGGTGTTGAATATTTTTATAATCCTTTGGATCTCCGTCCTGCTGGCAAACAACTTCTTCCGCAAGGTTTGCGCTTTTGTCTACAAAGTCCGGCAAATTTGTTTGGAGGATATGTTCATTATACCTTTTACATTAACCCAATACACCAAATACACAAATTCCAGACCTCAAATCTATCGAAAAATTGAGCGCTGTGGTCAAGAGAGGATTAGCATAGCACAAGCGAGCTCCAGTAACATGGAAGAGCCTTGGAGGTGAGCAAAATTATAATGGGGTAATATTCCAAGCGAAATCATAGAATACTCAGTAGAAAGCATTCCCAGACGTATGAAAATCGCTATTAAAAGCGAAGGAGTCTCCACAATCCTCTTGATATATACCTCCTAAAAGTTCAAAACTGAGTAAAGATAGTTGCCTTGCTCTTTTGCTGTGAATCACTTGTTAATTTTTCTGTATACTAGGCTTTATACCTTAGATAATAAGGACAAATTGCTGAAATATTTGAATAACATACAACAAGCAAGTTTAACTGAACAAATGTTGCACATATTTTCTATATAAATATATACAATTTGCATGTGGGTCCAGCCAGACTCATGTGTACAAAATGTGCCAATCGAGACATGTGTCTGACGGAGAGTTAAAGTGACCCCACGTGCGTATTCAGATCGAGTAGCGCCAATCTGATGTCAGAGTGTACGTAGATTTGTTTGTATGTCGCTTTACTTCCCTGCAAAAATCGCGACTACTCCATGCATACGTGTAAAGAGTACTCCCTAAGGACCAAGGAATACTCCAAAATTAACCACAATTCATATAAAAAATATGGTCCAATTAACTTTGCGATGTCCTAGGGCAGGACCATATACTCCATCCCTGCATTACATCAGAGTAGCACAAAACTACTCCAACATATTAACAATGGCATTGTTGTTATATTTTTTCGTTTGTACACGCTTTTGTTCTTCACTTCTCATATGCTTTTTCGAAATTAATAAAAACGAAGACAAAAATTAAAAATTACATGTTGCCTCTGACGGCATTTGAACCCGAACATGCTGGGAGCTCACAACTAACAGCGAGCATCTCTACACGTTCAGCTATAGCCAGACATGCAAATGTGCTTTCAAATGCTCAACTTCAATCACATTTCGTTAAAACACGAGCAGTTATCGGGTAACAAACAATAAACTGGCGCAGAGGCACGAGTTGGTCCTCTACAGCATGACAGAGGAACACTATTGTAAGTACTCCAATATACCACAAATGGACTACATGGTCCAACGATTTTTGCAGGGTTTCTGCACCTCAAATGCTAGTGAAAAAGAGCATTGCTCTGCCTTGGATTCGTCTGTATAACATAAGTGACTATCCTACCTGGGTTTGGGTCGTTCATAGTCCAAGTTGGTTCTAAGTAGTAGTGCAAAAAAGTTTGTGTTGTTATTAGTGAAGTTGAAACTCGGAAGGCACAGGTCCACAAATCCGATGAGTATTCCTTTTTATTGTTCTTAACCCTGAAAGTGGGCAGGTCATTGGCATTTTATCCTCCACATTGTTGTCGCGTGAGATAACTCTTGCACTAAACAGTTCATTACAATGTTAAGACGAAGTTGGTCTAGAAAGTCCTCGAGAGCCGTGGGCTTCACATCTCTAAGTGCATAGTGGAGTCCAATAATTCGCCAACCAACCAAAGCCTACCAAAAATTTGTTAAAGTTTTAATTTTTTTCAATGTCAAGTTAGCCCTTTCGTTGTCTTCAACGCCTTCATGTCCCAAAACCCAACGCAGCGTTACGCTATTGTGGACGCCCAAGTAGTTCGAAAGAGTTTTAGAGCTGTCCACAAGCCTTGATGCCGTTTTAAAAGAGTCTAAGTCCTTTAACCCTGCCTGACTATCCGACATATTGTTTACTCTGGCCACATTTGCTCTTATACGAATACTTCTGCCGGGAATATCACTTTCAAGAATTCTGACCTTGTACGGCTTTTAAAAGGATAACTCGGGATCATCCAGGAATGACTTGAGAACCTCCAAGCGAACAAAATATCTCCAACAGGTGCGCATAGCTCCTGTTATGGTAACACGGACCAGTCGGTGCAGCTGCTAAATGTGGCGCCCGCGTAACGAGTTTTACTACCTTATTAAAGAACCAATAGGTTAGTTTAGATGATATTCCCCAAGTCTTACCACGAAGTCTCTGACAGGCATAAAATGCACTTGTAGCCTTGTTTGTAACATTCGAGAGATGTGAATTCCAACTGAGCCTTTTGTTCAGAGTTATCCCTATATACTTCGCCTCTTATGAGAACTCAATTTCTGTCCCTGGCAAGGTGGATCTAGTCAAGTTGACTTTACTTCTTTTGGTAAATGGGACAATGGTGGACTTCAGTGGGATTATTGACAAGCCGTTTTCAAGGTTGCTAAAAAGTTTACAGATATATATTTTCTTCGCAAATAACTATTTTTGTCGTGAAACCTATCAAAATCCAATCTAGCCTATCAACCTACCAGATGGAAATAACCTCCCAGTTTTGGTAGGAAAAGCCCATGTGTGGCAATACTGTTACGGACAGTAAATGGACTATAGAAGCATCACGTGTGGTAGAACGTTAAATCTGGCACAGACTGACTGTTTTAATCCAAAGTCTGTTAAATCGATAGTGCTACAAGGCTACCAGTATATAAAGAACAAATCACATTTGTTTCACCGAATTTACACCAAAGCTTTTAGTGAATAAGATTTAAAACTAAACTCTTCACTTGTCCTGCATCAAGTTGGAATCTCCCACTGCCAAATATCTAAGTAAGCCAAGCCACAAATAATATAAAAATACATATAGCCAAAAGTGACTTATGTATGCCGTTAGTAGTGTACAAAAATAATAAAAACCAATTGTGTTTTACTAACACAATTTGTAGATGTTTTGACCCTGTAGGAAAAAAATTGTTTACCAACATTACTTTTGTTTTACTAACACAATTTGTAGATGTTTTGACCCTGTAGGAAAAAAATTGTTTACCAACATTACTTTTGGTAGGACCCAGGTGCAAGTCCACATCCAAAAATGCTTTTGTTAGCAGCGGTTGCCCCTCGGAATTCATTGTCAAACCTCCGACTGTACTTCTGCTATAAGAGAGCTAGTAAAAAAAACATCTGTATGAAACTCTATTTCTGTGATATTCTCAGGGCATTCACTACAAATTGGAGGAATATGTCGGCCAAACACTTTCTTGTTCTTTTAAATTTCAGAACAAACGAAATCAGTAAGTACTTTTACGTCACTAAGTTGATCCAAATTCCTGCTGGGTCCCAACATTCGCCAACGCTCTACATACATTACAATCTCGAATGCGAGTACCCAATTCTCTCATCAAATTAAATCAAGCCCAGTAATGGAATCACCGTTATGTTCCCGCATGAACAATAAAACAAAACTAGATGCATTTATGGCGGAGTCAAAGACAAAGAATTGCTTGCTGTCTTACAATCTATGTACGTTCATCTCTACATTTATGTATCACATTGGATATATAAGAAACACCTACATATAAACACACACACTGTAAAAGGATACACCCACACATACTGATGTTTTCCATTACCACTTAAGTATATACATATGTTTGTATGTGCGGGCCATAGTTAATTGCCTGGAGGTACGGGGAAAGTTCAAATCGAGATAAATGAATCAAGAGATTGGCTATCTTAACTATAGATAAGAAATTACGGAAAAGCTTTAAAAACATGCATGCATATGTACATTAGACTGCATCACCAAAAAAAAATTTTCGGTTTTTCGCCGGGATTACAAAACCTATTATATTTTAAGAAGCCCACCGAAATATTTCGGAAAAATAGTAAGATTTACGTGAGCTGGACCGATTTGAAAATACCTCCAAAAATGGAGTTTTTTATGATTGAATGTAGCTTCCCAGCAAACATTTGGAGTCATAAATGAGTCTTTAAGGAGTCCTATTTTGGAGCTATTACGCTCAAAATGAGCACATTTAAGAGTCCGATATGAGTGTGTTTCCCTTCCTACGAATGTCGACTTATATGAGCTTAAATTCGTACATCAAATGAGCCTCAATATGAGTCATATTGGACTCTTATTGGCCTCATATACGGCTCATTTTGGACTCTTTTAAAACAAGTTTTGGCCTCATATATGACTCTTTTTGAGACCCTTATCGGCCTCATAAATTGCTACATTCGGACTCTTATTTTAGATTGCTCTTTGAGTCTTATTCAACTCACTATATTTGCAAAGGCATTCCGCAAAAAGTCCTTGCAAATAACATACATACATACTTACATGCATATACACATTCCAACATGCATTCAATAGCAGCAGCTGAAGCTAAATTTTGTTCATTTTTTGTTTTCTAATTATTTTCAATTTCTGTATAAACAAGTTTAGATATAAATTTCAAATCTTTATTGTTTTTATATTGGCACAAGGTGCTGGCTCATAACTTGGCTCATATATGAATCCTAAACGATTCATATAAGAGTAAAAAATTTTTTGTTTTTGAAACTCATATTTCTTACCTACCTAGGACACCTTTCGGACTCATATATTCTGAACGCTCAGAATATGTTTGCGGGGTTATGTCGGAAGGCTGGCTTTAGTATAATGCGGCATTCGCAGCATACGATTGGGAGTGACTCACTGGCGCCGAAGGACTTTTGGCAAATAAGGGTGCAAGAAATAGTTCCGATACTAGCAAGTCAATATTATTACTAAGTCTCATCAAAAAATTCCTGGTCGCTTAAAGAATAAAGAGAATGCCGCATTATACTAAAGCCAGCTTCCCGACATAAGCTACTATTCCATATGAACACAGATATAATGCGTTGGTATTCATTTGTAACAACTTTTAATCGGTTCTTAAGGTTTCGTAATGTTTTAAGATTAAGATTACCATTAAGAGTAAGATTAAAATCAAGATAAAGATTTAGATTAAGATTAAGATTAAGATTAAAATTAAGATTTAGATTAAAATTAGGATTTAGATTAAGATTTCTATTTAAGTTGAGGCAAAGAATGAGATTAAGATTAAAATTTAGATTAAGGATACGACCAAGCTACCACCAGCGGGTTCCGAGTTAAATACTTTCAGAGCTGCAGCGTCGGTTTCCATTCGAACGACATGGCCAAGTCGCTGTATTTTAATTCTCTGCACAATGTACATGTTGCTCTAAAACTATACGCTCATCGTTCCATCGTCTGTGGTACCGTCGCAAAGGCCCGTAAATCTTCCGCGAAATACTCCACTCAGATACTATAAACCGTAAAAACGCATTCGTTTCCTACCTAGCAGAAACAAAAGTTTCAGATGCCTTGCACTAAACTGCTGCCAGCCAATATTATTTATTGTTTGACTACAAAGTCATAAAACTTTCATTGATTTAGCAATTGTGAGTTGCCAAGTGTTTCTGTAGTAAAATATAAAAAATTTAATTAAGTGCTTAGAAGCGTTAACTGTTTTTCTTAATTTTTCTTTGACATCTAAATTTTTAAATGCCAAATATCCCAGTGGGAAAACCATGCGCATGTTAGCTTGTAGTTAAGAATTAAATAATGGCAGAAAATTACGAGAGAGATTAACATAATTTCCAACTTTTTGACTTTTGAATTTCTTCAAAGGTTTTCTACAGTTTCCCAAAAAAAAAGTTTGAGGAGCAGAAACCCAAAGTATATGTATATTCATACATATGTACGATTTAGTATATGTGTGTATATACATACATATGTATGTATATATATTTTAAAATCCACTCTTATCTCCACCGAACTTAATACAGATACTTGAAATGCTCTTAAAAAGTAATTATCTTCGTATACACTTAATTATTCTGTTAATCTTTAATCGGTCATACGATTTTCGCCAAGGAAAATGCAAGATTGTACAAACATATCTACATATAAACACACACATATGCATATACCCTGCAGGGAAACCGCGAAGTGGTGCATCAAATTTATAGTTCCGTACTATGTAGATCTTTATCGCCGAAAACGAATCAGTCTAGATCCCCACCAGTTCAAAATCAGGTGCGTAAGGTATCTTTTTGACAGATCAACCAGGATTTTGTGAAACAATTTTTGTTTCGTAATATTTTCCAATAACATCCCGCCATCTTGTCTCTGTCACTATTGGCTAAAATACAATTAAAAATGCCGAAAACTAGCAGAAAACTCAAGCTAGTACAGCTAGTAGACGAAATTCATTCTTTTTATTAACATATTAGTTTTATTCCTTTGCTTTCAATATTATATAAAACATTTTAGTATAAAATTTTCCGCCCCTCGGCAACACTGAAGTTTAGGAGGTCGTTTGCGCAACAAATTTGTCTCGTAATATTACGAGAGGCTCGTTAATGGAACAAATTTTGACAGTTATTTTACGCGGTTCGTAAATCTACGAGGTTTACGAGGTTTGCGAGGCTTTTACGAGTTTAACGGAAGGCCCCTTATATCTAAGGTGACGAATTTAGAACTGGTTCGGAACTTTCGAAAAAGGGATGCAGCGGGGGGCTTGTTTATTTTACATATATATGTGTTTGACAGCTTTTTCGTTCAAAAACGCTTTTATTCTGCACTTCCCAGATGATTTTTCATAGCTTGGTAATACAAAACAAAAATTTGTGTGAACATTTTTAGCATCTTGGGACCTTCTGAAATCTAACCAATAATAACAAGCTCTGCAAACGCATCAACAGCCAAAGGTATGTAAACGTACATTTCTTACAATCATCCAAACAAATTTCAAATTCAAATTTCTTTGAAAATAATTTAAAATCGCGCATTCGGAAGAACCGAAAAAGTTGAAAAGTCATGATACTTTTTCTTTCGTCTGTCGATCTTAGAGCTTCTGCGGACCTATAGAATTTAGTACTAGTTCGGAACTATCGAAAATGGGATGCAGCGGGGGCAATTCACACTTCCTAGGACATTGCATGCAAAAGAGATTTATCGTGAACCAGTACTGGGCCTAAATGTACTGGAAGCGCACCAGCTCAGAACTAGAGATTTTGCCTACAGGCTAACTTCTGTAACACACTCACCTTTGCCGAGTCGGGGAACTGCTGGAAAACGCTTGAGCAGTAAATTTTTATATCGAAACCAATCAAAGGCTTATTGCTCCCACATTCATCTTTGACAGTCGCACTTCAACGTTGCCAACCATACATACAAAAACAATACAAACTACACTAGCCAATAAATGAAATATTAACCAACACACACGGCTACAGCGCCTTAAAGTATATAATAAGAACAAATAAAAAATACTAAATAAAACAATGCGAAAGCGTAGCGAAATTATTGCCAACAGTTAATCTTCTGACAACAGCAAAAGACGAATCAACGAAGCAAGCGACGTAACGACAAGCGCGCTAGCAGTGCAGGCTAGCCGGGCATTTATTGTGCAACCACGAAAACAACAACAATAAAATGAAAATAAAAATAGTAGTAGTTGGGTAATAGTAATGTTCGCACATTACCACAAAAGTTGCAACGTGCCGCCGACCACCAGCTGACTAAGCCGAGTGTGTAAGAACCCACAACGGCTAGCAAGGAGTAAAATGAGACATTTCGTTATGTCCTGGCGCGCACACAGACAGCAACTTATTCGAATTCCACTACTTGAAGTTGCACTCCCACAAAGTGTTATAGTAAGTACTCTTGCTAGGTTTTCCTTTTTTGCAGTTGTTGTAGCGTTGGCGAATATGTTTCTGTTTCCGACTTTTAATTTATGTTTCAATTCCAATTAGCTAAGAAAGCGCATTTTATAGCCTTGGTCGTTACGGCGGCGCGGTCATCAACGCGAACGTTGCAAAAGTTGAAAATTAGTGTAGTGTACGGCAATGCAATGAAGCGAAAGCAAGGTGCAAGTGACGAAGATAAAGAGTCGGAAATCGCGGTGAGGCAGGCAGCGTCAATGTTTAGGTGCACGTTGTAGAGTCTACTTGTTTCTGAGGAACTAATGTCTTTATAGCGATATTAGAACCATAAATGGTTTGTATAATTTCTTGAAAATAAAGAGGGTAGACGGATCTGAAATATTGCGGTTATCCAACATATCCGCATGTTCTTTTGAAGCAAAACTAATTCAATTAAATCTACGTGGGGTATAAGACGCTACTTTCAGCCTCCACGAAGCACTTACAGACGTTGTACTGGCACACCTTGGGCCATGATTCCTATAAATAACCGTGTCTGTTGCTTCCAACGACGATGATTGCGATGGTTTTCTCTGGATCTCGACGGCAGATTCAGCCGACGAGGATAACTTGCTGGGGCTCTCGAGGCTAGGACTTTCGGCGGATAAACCCTCTATGGGCCAAAGGCTTAAGTTATCATGCCGCTTACGACCACCAGTAGTGTGTCTGGAATTCAGATAGTTGCTCCGTTACCAGGATAGGTGGATGTGATTGACAACGTTCTGACAACTACTATGCCACGAACCTCGATACTGCTGTATGGCTTTTCCATATGGAAAGCCAGAATTGTAATCATCAGGCACCTGCAAGTTTACGTAAACATTCCACTTAGAATGATACTCCAATTTTTTGTCTAAAAGCCCCAAATGAGCAGTTTCTCAGAAAAGCTAACATTGAGCCCTTTGACATCTGGATACATAGACAAAATGAAAGTGGAATTGGCCTCACTTTGCGCATAGAAAGTGACAGTATTACAAAAATTGTCTTAGAATAAAATTCCCTAATCGGCAGAGGCAGGCCTGCCGACAGTCGATGAAGAGGCAAAGTAACGCAGGTTAAGCTGGAAACAAAAGCGATTGCAAAAAAAAAAAACCAGATGGCGCGTGGGTGTAGTAGATTCAATATGCCACGCTTGCAGGTATAGTACTTTTAGGGCCTCCGGGCTAAGAAGCGAATGTTTTATGGCCACACAAATTTTGAAAATTGCACAAAGTGCTAAAAATTACCAAATTATCGGCTGCCTTAGCGGCTTTAAAAATTTATCAAATGTGATAATGTCACTCTCTATAAAGTTCAATCGTATGATTGAAACGCCGGCTTCATGGAAAACTTTTTTGGTTTCGGCTTATTACTATGTATTAACTTTGTGAGTGATGAAAGAGACGGGTGGAAGGGCTCCTACGGCATTATTCCATCGTTCGCAATTGAATGACCCAGAAACTGGTTTTGAAAAACAACCGGTTGCAACTTTGATACATTAGTCTATACATATCACTTTTTCTTTTTCTCTTTTTTGGCGCTGTGCCCGTCTAAACGATTTTGGCTGGTCTCTATAAGGTATCCCAGTCGTTCTCTTTTCTGTTGCTGCAACGTGGGCAAAGTTACAGTTATATTTCGTTAACTGCTGGTGCGTAGGCTAATTAACCCGATGTGATGCTGGCAATAGTTGTTATTCCCTGAATAAACTAGGTGAGCTTCAAATCGAACTGGTAACTATTCATCTGCTGGGAACTAGTATACTTTTCTGCTGGGAGTGCTAGTAGGCTAAGAAGGACTTCAACATCTTCTTGTTTATAATTGACTTTTCTACTTTTGTTCATTCACACACTAAACACTAAACGTCATTTGTAATTGGATACAATAATAATAAGAAAAGAACAATAGAAGCAAAACGAAAAGTTGGGTGATAACCAAGAGGGAGATGTGTGAGGAGGACCCAGTGAAGCAACTAGAAACAATAATGGTTTGGAAGTTACTTATGTACATAGCTATGTATGTATACGTTCGCATACTCTATAAATTAGCTACTCAACTTTACATATAAGTATTTGGAAAATGGATAGAAATAGAAATATCGAGCTATCTAAAAAAAGTTAAAATTAGAGGTCAGGTTTTTTAAGCGGACGGGGTTCGAACTTCATGTATTTGATTTGTTTCAAATTTTTAGGGTTGATGCATAAACATAAATAATAAATAAATATGAAATTTGAACTTGTTTAACACATTTTTAAAAACTTTACAGCACAACAACAAAAACAAATCGATTTAATACTTTCCAAATATCTCGAGAACGGGGCGAGCAAAAATTTTTAAAAAAGTCACACATACACACCTCGAAATTCTCTATGAAAAGAAATATCTTTAAAATTTTTTTTCTTGAAAAATTTGTCATATACAAATTTTTTGATAAAAAATAAAATTAGTTTTTGAAAATATGCCATCTCAACAAAAATTGAAAAAATCGCAGTGGTAGCTCTGAGTATTGCGCAATAATTAAATATAGTATTATGGGGTGCAGTCTACAATAATTTGAGTTATGAATTTTTTTTACACCGAAGTTGAGTACATTACAAATTTAAAAATTAATTTTTTTGGGTATGCAGTTTTGTAGCCCATTAAATTTTAGCATAATATTTTCTTTTTAATTTTCTTGGAAACGGTTTTGCGCATTTTCTTTCATAAGAAAAAAGTGCAAAAAGCCGTCAACATAAAAAATATTAAAAATCAACACAATTTTGCAGTAGCTTAAAACTTTATTGTACTAATGGTTTACAAGACTACATACTCAAAAAATTTCTAAAAAAAATTAAAAAAATTTTTAAATTTGTAATGTACTCATATTACTCAACTTCGGTGTAAAAAAAATCATAACTCAAATTATTGTAGAGTGCACCCCATAATACTATATTTAAATATTGCGCAATACTCAGAGCTTCCATTGTGATTATATCCAATTTTTTTTGAGATGGCATATTTTCGAAACCATATTTGTATGTGAAAAATTTTTCAAGAAAAACAATTTTTTTAATATCTCTTTTCATAGAGGGTTTTGATGTGTGTATGTGTGATTTTTTTTTTTTAATTTTTTCCTAGTCCCAATCTCGAGTAGGCCTGGAGGAGGGTTGCCACCTGTTTGAAATTTTTATTAATCGAACTAAAGATGCTTGACAGGCCAACCTGATATTCACACACGCTAGCAATTTAACGTCAAAAATTTCTCATGCGCATGCAACTTGTGTGGCACCAACCGAAATCAAAAAAAGTTAACTAAATTCCCAGTTTTATGAATGTAGATGTTAGTTAATATTGTTTCAAAGGTGCTTATTTGGAAATAATATTTATATAATCTTATAACTCGAGTCTACATGTCGCCCATTTTCTTCAAAGATATACTATTAATTCAATATTTATCATTTTTTATACTGTGCGCAAAAATTAGCAAAGAACATGAATTTGTCTTGCATAAAATTTGGAAACAATTTTTTGTTTATATTTTTTTTTTTTAATCTTCCTACTTTATAAATACTTTCAAAACAATATTAGCTACACAGCTTTGGATGTATTTAGTGCTGCGAAACATGCCGGCTAGTTTATCAATAAAATTCGTGTAAAACTTTTAATAAAAATAAAAAAACATTTTATCACTCAGTCTAAATTTGTCTATACGTCTTAATGCTGATCGATGACGTATTGTCACAGATATGAGCCGATACATATGTACACTGTAGATGCTTTAGTCCATTAACTGTAAGACTATCCGATTTCTTTAGCTGGCAAGTTAATTTTTCAGTTTTAGCGTCTTTATTTCAGTAATTTACCATTCGCCGGACTTTTTCGATCGATTCGTAATTAGTTATCTTCCTACCTAAGACAATTTCTTATGCCAAATGTTTAGCGCTGAACATAGCTAACTTCTGTTAAGACCCTGGTGATAAATTGTTGTGATAAAAATTAGTGTTATCAGTTCACAATTATACCGAAATTATTTCTAAATTATTTTTTCTTAGCCCCAAACGTGCCTTCAACGAGTATAAAAGCGTATAGCGACCACTTTCAAACATAAACGTACTAGGAAAACAAACGTAAAAGTATCAAAATGAAAGTAGCTATTCTCGCTGTCATCCTCGGACTGTGCCTGGCACTCGCCTCGGTGAGTAGAAATTTTCAATATTTTTCACAAATATCCTCGACTACCTTTTATGTTCCACTACTTTCTTATCCTTAGGCCAACATTGATTACTCTGTTGAAAACGAAGAACCACAGGAGTTTACTGCCTTGGACTACGCTGATGCGCTCGCCGATGAGGAGGCATTCAGCATTTTCGGCTTCTTCTACTTTACACTCAAAGCCGCTTTACGTACTCTGAAAGGTGTTAACTGTACCATCAAAGAAGTGCTCAGCATACAAACTGCGGGTGTGGATTTCTTGAATGATGTTAAGGATTGCAACTCTGGTGCTTTAAAGAGCTTGAATGCGCTCGTTAACCAAGTGCAAGCTGTTGTGAGTACCTCCAACGACATCATCCATTTGAACAGCAATGTGTGCAACAACGGTGCACTCGACGATGAAGCGGATGCCAAGAAGACCACTCCAGCCAAATGTTTCGCAAAGTTGTTAGGCAAATTGATTACACTCAAGAAACAGGTCGCAAACACTGTGTCCTTGGCGAAAAAGTTGCCATCTACTCCAAGTGAATATGCCGGGTGTGCTAAGTCCACAGTGAGTGATTTGATTTCGGTGTTCACCAATTTTCCCACTAACATAAAAACTTGCTCCAAATTGAAGAATTAAATATGTTTGTAGTTTTGAAAAATTCTATTGCCTATAATGCAAAATTAATAAAAATCGATTAACCTTTTCATGCAATTTCTTAGTTTTATTCCTTACTATGTATAAAGCACAAGCAGATCTCTTCATATAATATCTGATACATATCTGACACCTTGCATATACTTTTGACATTCGTACTCTACTGCAAAAAACGTGTCTATCACATAATATTCGCCCTGTCTTTTGGGGTTGGGTTGGGGCGAAACGGATTCGGATTCAGCGGGTCGAAATACATGTCGTTCGTTGTTGTTGCTGCGATTGTTGTTGTTGTAGCCAGCTCGGGTCGGCTTGTCCATCAACGGGTCTGTTCATAGGGACAGGGGCGTTAGCTGGGTGGGGTTTTGGGGCATGCGCGAAGAGGTGCCGTGAGTCATGTGGGCATGCCGGGCACTCATTGTGCACATCTGCGTTCACTCTGCTCAACCGCGAGTTTAGCCTGCTGCAATAGCCAGAGCGAAGTTGAGCTATTGTGGTGCGCGTCTCCCGAGGGAGACAAACCTCTGTCTCGTCCACGTCAAGTGGTTGTGTACCTAAAATGGCATTTACAGGTCGGGAGTCTATATAGTTCAAGACTGGCTCCCTGTGAATGCCGTTTAAGGTGTGTGTGTATGCAGTTGTGTCCAGAGGTTATTTTATGAACCTCTGGACTTCGTCCGTCAGTTCGTAGAGATGCCTCGTGACGTGCCTTGGTGAGGGTTCTTCTACCAGCAGTTGTCCGTCTGTGGCTCCCTACTAGGAACTCCTTGCAGGGCATTATGTTATGCTCCCTAATAGTGGAACATCTGCGCCTCGTCATTAAGGTGGTGTTTTGGCGAGATCAGGAGGCATCCTGTCGCGGTCCGGAGTGCCGTGTTCTGGCAAGTCTGTAACTTCGTCCACTACGTCCTGCCAGTCCCCGGCGATCACACGGGCGTTGCATAGTTGAGGACCGGCCGGCCAATTGCCTTGTATGTTGCCAAGAACATGTCTACGTCTTTGCCCCAAGTGCTGCCGGCTAGCGATTTGAGGACCATGTTGCGGCTTTGTACTCGATTGACAATTGCGATTGTATGCGCTGAGAAGGAGAGCGGACTGTCGAAGGCAACTCCGAGGATTTTCGAGTTATTCACCGTTGGAATTGAATCGCCATCGACGTGAATACCCAGCTGGAGGTTAGACTAGAGGTGGTAACGAGGGCTGCCGAGCATTTTGTGGGCGAGAAGGTTAGGCTCCTTGCAGTGAAGTTGCGAGAAAGTTTGGAGAGGTAACCGTTTACTTTCGAACACAAGTCATCAATTGCATTCCCAGACGCCATTGTAGCGCAGTCGTTAGCATAAAATACAATCGAGACTCCCTCTGGTGATTGAGGGAGCTTCGATATGTGAAAATTAAACAGATACAGGGAAAAGACGCCACCCTGTAGGACTCCTGTTTAATTTTCTCGGGTCTCTGAAAATGTCGGTAGGTGAGTCTGGTTAAATGCACAGACCACTCCTTTTTTGTATGCCGGTGTTAATGTCTCCTCATAATTTTTCAATATCAGTGTACTTTACCATATTTATCTTGTTAACTAAATGCTTTCACAAAAAATATTTTGCAAAAGAGGTAATACTTCATCATCAATATTAGACGTAGATATATGTACGTATATAGAATATTTATCAGCCACACGGGCAAAATATATATGTATGTACATAAATACTTTAGTAGTCCGTCGGTATTTTTGGCATTCAAAAATGATAAGCACGGTGTCCAACATCTGTTGTGAGGCTAATTTATTATAAACATTAATAATGGTAGATTAGTTTACAATTTCGAATTTTAATGCGCAGCACGTTTTATAGTAAAAACGAAAGTGTCAAAAAAAATTACAAAATTTTTTTATATTTATACACTATGTAACAACATCCTTTATAGTATGTATTCTATGCGTTCACCAGTTCAGTCCCTAAAAGCCTGAGAAATTAAAAATTTAACTTAAAAAATGCCTAGGTATTTGTACTCGAAAACTTCCACTGGTTCGTTTGCATACATCCAGCTATAGGCAATTGCGATGCTGGTGCACTTTCGAAACACCATGATTTTCGACTTACTCAGGTTACTTTAGACTCCACTGTGAACAGTACACGCGCATCGCATCCATCAGACTATGTAGCTGGGTAGGTTCACTGCCAAAAATACAAAGTCATCAACGCCTTAATAGTGGTGCGGATTCGCTAGATTATCTTTTTCAGCTCTGCATGCAGAGATGCTCTTGAAAGCGAATTTCCGCTACAAGTCCGAGATCAGAAAGGCGAAAAGAGTTTATTGCAGAGCTTTCGGTGAAAACGTAGCACGGTTTCATGAATCCTCTATACTTAGGCATGTTCTCGCTGCGGTGGGTTACTAGGGGGCTGAGGCAGGGCACTAGACTATGAGTAGCGAGGAATCACTGAGCTTGCTCCTAGATACTCTCTTTCTTTCAATCCTTCCCCAGAGGAAATTTGCTTAAGGGAAGCGCGTGGAGGCGGCGGTGCTTTTTCTGACCTTCTGAATGACCGTCACCTGACTTGGGCGATAAATTCGTTCTAACCCTTCAAATCCCCACGACCCGATGGCATCATACCTTTATAGAAAAAAGCTTCGGAGGTGTCATGCCGTTGACTGGCCCCTATCTACGCAAACTGCGTAAGATACGGGTATATTCCCAAATGTTGGACGGTTGTCAAGGTAGTGTTCATCCCGAAGGCCGGAAGGAGCTTCCATGTTGCCTCCAAAGAGTTCAGGCTAATCAATCTCTCATCGTTTCTAGTGAAAACTTTGGAGAGGCTGGTTGACTTGCACATAAGGAGCATGATTCCCCGAGATCGCCCATCAAGAGCTCAGCAAGCTTATTTTAAAGGAAGATCGGTAGAAACCGCCCTACACACAATTGTGAGGTGGATAGAAGAAGATTTCCTACCGGAGGCAATAGTTAAGTTTTTGGATAAGTTTGGGGTTGATGTCAGTCTCATTCGGTTTATCCAAAAACTGCTTCATGGCAGAACTGTCTTGGCCACATGGGGCAGCGCTTGTTTGCTTCACACGGTGAATAGGGGCACCCCGCAAAGAGGAGTCCTCCCACCCTTGCTCTGGATCGTAGTGGTGAACAATCTGGTTAAACACTCAGTAAGACAGAACTTAAAAGTATAAACTCCCGGACGCTGTTCTTCGCTCTGTTGGAGATCATCAATTACAGCCGTCTGACATGGTCAAGTACTTGGGCTTGATCTTTGACAGGAAAGCAGTCCAAGCATCGAGAATAGAGCAAGGAAGGCATCAGTGGCCTTATACTACTGTAAGGGAGCTACTGGTAAGAGATGGGGTGTTTCCCAAAGTTGTCTTTTGGCTCTACTAGACCGTAGTCAAGCCTGTTATCTTTTATGGCGCCCTAGTCTGGTCGACCCCACTTCAAAAGGTTGCACTAGCTAAGCAGCCACTGTGGACCACCCCCATATTAGCACTGAACGTAATACTGAACTTAGTGCATGCCGACGTTGCAGGCAAAATTGCCGCGTCGCGAACAGCTATTTGACTCAGGGAAACCGATTGGTTGACCAAGTTAAGGACTGAAGACTCTGAAGTTCTAGGGGCCTTGAATTTCATTCCTTATCGTACAGATCTCTGGAGAGGAGGAGCAGTGAACTTCTTCACGGATGAATCGAAACTGGTTGGCAGGCTTGGTGATGTGGTCTTCTGTCGAGGGCTTTCCATCAGCACTAAGTTCAGGCTTCCGGACAGCTGTAGTGTATTCCAGGCAGCAGTGTCTGCTATCAAGGAGGCGGTAGGGTCACTGCTCCGGAGTGCGATGAAAATCAAAAAATCTGATAGCCAAGTGGCTATCAGCGACTTGAGTGCGTTGGAGGTGCGCTCTAACTTAGTTAAGAAGTGTCTGATCTCTCTATCGGTCGCACCTGAATACTTCAGTATTAGGCTCATTTGAGTTCCGGGTCTCACAGACCTTACGGGGTACTGTGTTACTGAGGAATTGGCTTGGAAAGGTACTCGTGAAACGTTATCGCCGGTTAAAGAGCGACTGGAGTGCAATTGATCACTTGTGGTACACTCTTCGATAGTTGGGCGTCATTCCTGCTCAGCGAGTGTTGGGCAACAACCAGGACATGCGTGGTTGCAAGGTCCTTCCGGCCTCACACTTACCAAGCATCGATCAGCTCATTTGGAAGTACATAAGTCATTCCTGGATTATCCAGCTATCAAGCTCACAGACTTAATGCTACCGAAGGTATCCTTCTACAGACCCTACAAGGCCATAACTCCTGAGAGGCGACTGCTGGGAGGCGATAATAACTCTGATTGCCAGTTCCTAGTATCCCTACGGCTGGAGCAGGCGTACTTAGCCCAAGATTCAAGAAAAGTTTGCCAATGGGCATATACCCAACCATATTTGAGACGAAAGTATTCATATTCGAAGTCTTTGTTCGCGAATGTCTTTGCTAAAGGACTTTTAAACTCTTTTTAATAACCCGGAAGCCCAAAATAGCGTATTGCGCCTACATGGTGTCGAGCTTTTCTAATGCACTACTTAGGAGCTGGAAAGAATCTCAGATTGCTAACCACTGGTGGAAGTCAAAGGGTTGTGTGCCAAGAGGAACTCCTACACACTCCTTGAACTTAGCAGCTAGGGTCTTAGAACTCTTACTGGCTACCTAACAGGACACTGCAAGTTAAGGTACCATAAATCTGAATAAAATGGGGCAGGTTTTGTGGGCTGGTGGATGCAACCCCGGAGCATATTCTATGTGACTGCCTACGTATTATGAATAGCAGACTGATACACTTTGGTGATCGATTGTCTCCTCCATTCAAAATTTGGCAGATGGCTCCCTCCAAATTGCTTAACTACTTAAAACATTTGGATATATGTATCTGCTTAGTACGCAGCGCTAGTATTCCCGACGTAATAATTATAATGTTAAGACTACCTGTAGAAAGAACCAATTTAACTTACATATGTACATATACATATATCTAAAGCATTGACCATGAACCTAAATGACATCTTTTTTAGTCGAAACTAGGTATGTATGTATAAGCTTTTATTTTTATACAAAATTCTTTTGCTAAAGTAGAGCTCTTAATCGACTGTAATTAGTGTCGTGACTTTTCCCAATATTCTTAAGCAGTGAAACAAAAATGTTTTGAAAAAAATTTTAATCTTTTAAGATAAGTGTTTTTAACTGTGCATAAGCTAGTCAAGCATGATATTAAGACTTTTAACCCAACTGATGGGTAGCTATGATTAAACATTAATGTTATCAATTTTCAATTATACTAAAATTAATCCTTAAATATGTTTACTTAGTACCTTTAGTATCTACTTTCCAGCGCTATAAAAGCGTGTAGCGAGCCGTCTCTTCATCATAATTGTGCTGAACACCCAAACGTAAAAGTAACACAAAATGAAAGTAACTGTGCTCGCCCTCATCTTTGGACTGTGCCTGGCAGTCGCTGCCGCTTATCCTCAGTCCGGTATTGATTACTCTATCGAAAGTGAAGAACTAGAGGAATTTACACCATTGGAATATGCCGAGGATACGACCGATGAAGAAGCATTCTCCATTTTAGGTTTCTTGTATTTGACCATCAGAGCTAGCCTGCGTACGCTGAAAGGTGTTAACTGTACCGTTAAACGTGTCCTAACCATTCGTACGGCTGGTGTGGATTTCTTGGATGCTGTTCAAGACTGCAATACCGGCGCTTCGAAGGAATTTAATGCGCTTGTTAACCAAGTGCAAGCTGTTGTGAATACCACCAACGACATCATCAACGTGAACACCAATGTATGCCACAACGGTGCTTTGGACGCGGCAGCAGATGCCAAGAAGACGACTCCAATCAAATGTTTCTTCAAATTATTGGGTAAAACGATTACGCTAAAGCATCAGATATCCAAGACGATTTCCCTGTCGAAGAAATTGCCATCTACGTCAAGTACCTATGGTGGATGCGCTAAGACTTCGGTCAATGATTTGGTTGCCGTCTTCACCGAGTTTCCCACTTTCGTGAAAACCTGCTCAAGGTTGAGGATTTAAGGCGTTTATTTTATTGAATTTTGAAATGCGATAAAAATATAAATTAATGGGTTACGATTGCAAGCAAGTCATAACATTTTTTATTTTTACATATATGCATATATTGGCAGCTTCTTGAAAATTATTTCTAAATATTTGGACCGCTAAAAACCTATCGTCGCAATTTGTGTTGTGCTAATATTTTTTTTAAGTAAGTAGTTTTTTTCTTATTTTCAAAAGGACAAAGTTAATGTGAAATTAACAGCCACTTTTTTATAAATAAATGAATCATCGATAAAGCGAAGGACTAAAATATTGTTCTTGATATAAGCGTACATATGTATGTACATGAATTCCTTTCTGCATTTGTACATATGTACATACATACATACATATGTACATACGAATATATGAGAGGACATGTGTAGGCAGAGCAAAGCTTTGCGTTACCAACTAGCAATCATAATTTTCGACAACAACGGAAACGGAAATAAAATCAAGCAAGCACAAATGCAATAATACAATTTTATGACATTTCACAAATGCCATTTACCATACTCGTTTACGTCTCCATACTCGTGTATTCATATGTATGTACATGCAGGCATACCGCAAGCTACCCTGTAGAAAATTCCTGAAGCGCAAATCATATTTAATCAAGTATTTATTAAAGAAGTAATTCCGGGTTGCTGGCAAGACTCCAAGCCTTGCCTAGTCACATGCGTTAAAGAAGCTGTAGTGCAAATCACCGAGTAGAGAGCAAATAAGTGGATCTAACAAGAAGGGTGCAGACTTTAAAAGGTACCGCAACGGCTTTAACTTTTATTGAAAAAAAGGACTTTTTAATGATTATTCCCTCGGTTTTTTCTCTAAAAACAGTCGTTGTTTTTTTTTTAGTTTTATTTACCTTCCTACTTTGCACATTAGTATTATGCCGGCTCGCGATCAATTTTCGAAATGAAAAACTAAAAAAAAACTTGATCTAGAACCGACAAAATACTAAATTATAAAAGCTATTTTTTTTGAGTTTTATGTTTTGCTTAGTAAATAAAAGTTATTTCTTAGAAAATAAAACTTAATTTGTGGAAGACGAGCATTTTCCGAAGATGAAGCCACGAATTTGGCCACGAAGGCGATCACGAAGACTAACACGGAGACAGAGGGGAAGACGAAAAGAAGACGGCGACGAGGTGGGGTGAGCAACATACATCTTCATCTTCATTTTCATCTTCACCTTTATCTTAATATCGCATCTTTATCTTCATCTTCAACGTCTTGTTAATCTTCAAGTTCATCTACATCTTTATCTTCAACTTTATCTTCATCTTCCTCTTCATTTTCATCGTCAACTTCACCTTCACCTACACCTTCATTTTCATCTTATTCTTCATCACTTATCTGTCCTTGCATCTTTATCCCTCTCTTTTCGCATTCCCCTGTCTCCACTCAGTCGCTCATTCTAAGAAGCTCTAAAAATATTCTTCTTCTCTGTAGCAAAGCGGATTTAGTGGTAAAGCTTGCTAGTCATTTCCCTTCTGTGCCAACTGAATCCAATTGGAAATGGACCTGATATCATTAGCAGTTACCGTGGTCACTTACTTTCACGACTGGAGCATTTTCTTGAAAAATATACCCAAAAATTAAGTTGTATTTCTGAAAATAAAAATAAATATGAATAAAATATAAATATTTCAAGCAAAAAATAAAACTAAAAAAATAACGACTATTTATCAAGTCAAAAATAAAATCTAAAAATTACGATTATTTTCTAAGAACAAAAAAAAATTAAAAAATTACTACTATATAAAAATTGATTTTATTTTTATAAAACTCAAAACACAAAACAATCATTGCCGGTTACGATAGTCTAGATGGCAACAGTTGCTTTACTTTTTATGCATGCTTCTCATCTCTCTCAGCTTTTAGTTGAAATTTAAAAAAATAATCGTAAATTGCCCTGGATTTTATGCCTAAAACTTACACCTCCTTAATGGCTTCAGAAATAGTTGCTCTAATGCGAAGTTCTTCGAGATTGCCCAAGTATTTAGTAATATGATTTATTTTGGAACGAATTTCCGTCATCCCTTGTCAAGTTTGGTTTGGTTGTTAGTAATAGTTTTAGCTTTAAGATTCGTTCACAAATGCAAGTTTGTTCCTGCAGGGAACTTGGTTTATTAAATAACGACGTGCATCCATATCTAGTACATATGTACATCTTCCATATGAAAAGGTATTATGAGGCCCACATAAGATACAATCAGATATAAACAAAGAGACATTCATAGCTGAAAATAGTTATGACTATAAATGAGTAGTACTTATTCATACTACATATATAGGGTGAGACGAGAGGAATTCAGGAACAACTCTGTTTGTCTCCTGACGAGCTTCTGATTTTGGAAAGTAGGTCTGAGTAATAAATAGTCAGCCAAGCCAAGGTATTAAAGCGCTCATATTTCATGACTTAGGGACCGCCTTAGCCGGATGGTTGAAGATCATAACACTGTGTTATAACAACAAGGCTCGCAACGCAAATTAGAGGAGAAGCTGGGCCCAGCCTAGCACATTAGACCTGTAAGCTACAATTATTTCAATCAAGCAATTCTTTTTAATGCCGGCTCGAGGTCAGGGTGTTAATCTTATTGAAAACATGTGTAAAGATATTATTTTCCCAATATATTTCAATCCCCTTTTGAATTATCGAGTCGCTGAGTGTAGCACCAACTGTCTGCAAAAATTAAAAAATCAACATTAACGTATTACAAATAATTTCTTTGAAAGATCTACATCACTCTTGAATCACCCTATACAATGCTTTTGCCTTCAAGGAATCCTATATATGAATGTAGTGGCAATAAAAGGAACTGACGAGGATACCAAACACAAAAGCAAAAACTGTTGGTTAGTCGAATATCCAAGACGGTACATATGCAAGACCAGATATGTACCTGTGTAGGCACTCCAACGATGGAAGGTGACAACGAGCGGCATTAAAAGTGACTTACTGGCAAAGGCAGAACAATTCTGAATTGACGTAATTTCGTTATTATATTTATGTGTTGTATTTGAGCGAAATATAATTTAGTAAAGGAGCAGCAGGAATTGGCGAAGGCTATGAGAAGCTTGTGCAAGTAAATAAAAAACTAGCAGAGAGTGGCTACATGTATGTATGTACACCTTCAAAATTACTCACACTAACAACAACAATGAATACTCAGTACTCTGTGCTCATCAACAAATAGTATTTTGTCTGATTGTCCACACAATGAATTTGGGCAATCGTACCTTGCTGTTTTTTTTTTTTACTTCCCTTTTGCAGTAAATATAACTGGCCTAACGTTTTGTTCGGCCAGCTAGTTGATTGTCCTTTGTCGTTGCAACTTTTCAACTTATTGCCATTTCAGTCATCATGTGTCCTCTTAATAGCTCAACTTGTGTACATACATACATACTTTTGACGCTGGAACTGGAGTGAAGTGAGTTTGAGGAGCTATATATGAGGAATGAGGAATGCAATAAACGAAACTCACAGTTAACTTATTTACGTTTTACGAATTTTCCCTCAATAACTCGATAACTCAATTGTAGGCACATTTACGAATTGTCAGCAAGGACTGGAACCAGTATGCGATGTATGAACGAGCAATCAATTACACTCGCGTATACTTATTTACTTACATACATACACAAATGTATGAAGGTATAACTGTGTAATCTACTAGCATTATCGTATAACAGTATCTTTATTTGTGATCTTCAGGTGTGCATTCAACTGGCCAGCGAGCAGCATGTCTACTCTGAGACGTCTACGTCTATCAACATTTTGTGGACGAGGAAGCAATGATGTCTAGCTCGGCTACTAAAAAATACTAAATGATAAGCAGCATAAACTCCTATATGTAGGCAACAAAATGTGGCAAGTACGCACTTGAATGTATGTACATTAGGGTGGTGCAAAAAAATACATGCGAGAGAAAAAAGTTGAAATGATTTTTCTAAATGGAAAAAATAATACTCTTTCTTTTTGTTTTTAAAAATAATTAGATACATTTAGAATTGCATCAAAGCGCTCAAAGTTTCCCTTTCGTTGAAATGGTATAGAATTCTTGGAAATCAATATTTTTCGATCGAAAATCTCTGTCACTTTTTAGGAAACTTCCAATAGCAATACCCAATTGTTTATTTTATTTTTATTTTTTTTTCAATACAAACTATTTTTATAGGTCTCCAAAAGACCAAAAAAATGCAATGGGGTAACCATAAAAAATCGTTGGTATTGAAAAATGGATAATAGCCCATTGGATATTATTATTGGAAGTCCTCTGAAGAGAACCGGATTTTTTCGATTGAAAAATGTTAATTTTCAAGAATTCTATACCATTTCTACTAAAAGTGTTTTCCCTAGTGATAGAACGATACGAGTACCGAGTAGAGAATATCGATACTTTTCATGAGTACTGAGTAATATCGAGCACTCGATACTTTTTGGCAAGTACTGAAAAAATATCGCGAATGCCAAAAAGTATTAAAAGTATTTTTTTTAATTACCCAATAAATATTGTGCGAACGTTCGAATATTATCATTGATATCCAATATGAATGTTGTGAAAATGAACATAACGCTCATTTAGGTGCAGCGCAATAACGCCCGAAGATATAACGCCCATGGGCTTTTTTCCCCAAAAAAAAAAGAAATTAAGCCCGCGGGCGTTATTTCCATTTCGAAGTAGCGAAATGGCGCCCACCAATAAAAGGCCATAACGCCCGCGGGCTTTGTTTCTTTTTTTTGGGAAATAAAGCCCTTGGGCTTATAGAATTATCTTCATCATATTTGCTTCTCGTTTTCTACATTTGCATTTCGATGGCTGAGTGGAAGATCGACCTATCTCGGCAGCCAGTTCGAAAACGCTCTATCTCAAAAAACTTTTCAAGAACGCCCTATTTCATTATTTAATTGAAAAACACCCTATCTCAAAATTCGGTTCAAAAACGCCCTATCCCACTTCAAATGTATTGAAAATATGCTGATATAGGGCGTTTTTGAATCAGCAGCTGAGATAGGGCATTTTTGGAACGAATTCTGAAATAGGGCGTTCTTGAAAAGTTTTTTGAGATAGAGCGTTTTCGAACTGGCTGCGGAGATAGGTCGATCTTCCACTCAGCCATCGATTTCATTTTTTAAGTAAAATTATTTACATATGTACGCGTAAAACTAAACTTATTGGAAGTTTATTTCAAAAACTCCTTTAGATCAGATTTAAACTTTTTAAAGCAGTGACTATTCAATTTACAAATAGGAAGAGGTCAAAAAAGCAAAGAAATCTGATTATTGTATACTTTTTGCGTTCGCTACGAGTATTATCGATACTTTTTGGCAAAAATCATATCATATGTCATATAGAAAAATCCTAGCGGGTAGGAGCTTAAAACTTTTAATTTTTTATTTACCACCCTAATGTACATACAATTGCTGTTATTTTTCGTTGTTGTAGCACTCAAATGCACTTCACACACACTTTTCAACCGTATTATGTTGTTATTGTATTATTATTGTACCTTTGTGCAATCGAAAAGTTTTCCACTTGTACTACCGCCATTCACTTACATTCATATGTACATATGTATGTATGTTCATGCGTTGGAGTATAACTGTGTGTTTGCACTCGCTCCGAATAAATCGAATTGTAAGCACTTTATGGCTGTTTGCTTTGTTGTGATTGATATTTGTTGTTGTACAATTGTGCTCATTGTTGTTGATTGTAAAGTTTATTTTTTTTTGGTTTTTTACAAGCGAATAAGATTGAAACTGATTGAACTGCACACAAGTGGCAGGTATTTTGCTCATTCAAAATGAATAAGAATAGTAAAAGTGACAAGAGTTTTACATTCCAACATACCTACTATTTAGACGCACAACCCAAAATTTGACATTTTTGAAATTATGCGCTAGATTTGTACACAGAGCTTTTACTTACTTTTCAGCAAAAGTAGGAGCAAATGTTTGTTATAATTTGTTAAAAAAAAAAAACCTAAGGTAAAGTCTCCCTTGCCCATATGATTATCATGTGTTAAGAAATAGTTTTTCGCCTCTTCTGGCAAACGTATAATATTGACTTGTGCCCCTTTTGAAGACGGTGTGCTCTGCTTATGTTACCCTCGGGACAAGAAGTCCACGTACTTATTAGTTGCCTTCCAGATAACGTCGTATAAAAACCTGTAAAACTGTCAATTAACAAAATTATTCTCTTGAAATAGAGGAGCGACAGCGAAACAGTAAAAGTCACCCGGAACGCGAAAAAAACACTTTACCTGTAACTACTTCCATTGTTTAACACATGTAAGTTTATTTTCTTTCACCGCGTTCTGTTTTTGTTTATAAATGCAACCCTGCCTATCGTTCAACACTTTTCGTGAACTTGCAGGAAGAAAAACTTCAGACTAAAACCTGCAACTTCTGACTGAGAGAGAGTGCAAGTTACTCTCACAAAAGTGTTTTGACTTCCAAGATTTTTTGGCACCTGGAACGCCTTTTTGTAAAAAAAAACTGCAAATCGTGAATATTGTGAGCATCTGGTACGCAACTTTTAATTTTCATGCGGAAACTAAACTTGGGATGAGCCATGGAGATACCATAGAGCTATAGGCGTAGTGCGCATCCTCTACTATTTTAAGTATATACACTAGGGTGGTCCAAAAAGAGTGAAGTCGGAATTGTAATGCTCTCACCCCCTAGGATTGTTCTATATCGAAAAAAGTATACCCCTATTTTTTTTATTTTGAAATCAAAAAAAATATTTAGAGGTCGCTCAAAGCGCTCAAAGTTTTCCAGGTATTTTTATATGGGAAAAATTAAATTTTTCGTAGAAATAGTATAGACTTCTTGAAAGTCAATATTTTTCGATCGGATAACTCTTCTGCTCAAGAGACTTTCAATAATAGTACCCAATTGTTTATTTAACAATTTTTTAATACTAACAATTTTTTATTGGTCACTCCATTGCATTTTTCGGGGTTTTGTGGGTCCTTAATAATTGTATTCAAGAAAAATACACAGAAGAAGACATAGACTCCTAAATGATTATATGAAATGATCAGGTCGAGCTAAGTCGATTTAGCAATGTCCATCGGTATGTCTGCCCATCTGTCTGTTTGAATTCAAACTAGTTCCTCAGTCTTAAAAATATTCGACGGAAATTTGGTACACAGGCAACTTTATACCTTTCATGAACATAAACTGGTATTATAACTTTGGTCTAATGTTTATAAATTCCGGAAAAAGAACATATAGACCCATGAAAAAGTATATTTAAATTATAAGAACGACAAGCTGAGTCGATTTAGTCAAGTCCGTCTGTCTGTTTGGACGCAATCTAGTCAATCAGTGTTCGAGATGTCTGACTAAAATTTGGTAAATGAATGTAATTTTTTAGTGTAGCAATCTTTTCTCCGATTCGGTCAAATCGGACCGCTACAACATATGTATATTTACATAGCTCCCATATAGCTGATTGTTCAGATATGAGCTATTGTTATATAACTCCTACATGTATACAGCCAACATCATGAAATTTTGTGAGCTAATCAATCATTCAATATCTTCTAAAAAAAAGAATTTTAACGATCGGTCCACTATTATTTATAGCTCCTATACAACTGAATTTAAAAAAACATTTTCATTTAAGTGGATAAAGACCTGAGATTTTGTGCCCTTTTTGCATATCTTGGCGGAAAGAAGAAATTGAAATTTGCATTTCTTTCACTTATGAAGAGAAAGTTTGAAGTGGAAATCAGCAAAATCGGATGACTATAGCTTTTAGTCACCATAGCACTCATCATCAAACCCATTTGCTACAAATAAAATTTTGTTAAAGTACATTTACTTAAATACTTACATGCATATGCATGTATGTATGTAAATATTTAAATAAGTAGATAAGAATTGTTATATCTTTTTTCCACCATTTCCCACACTTTCCGCTGCAACTGGCATATCATTTGTTTCATCTCATAGGAGTGATAAAAAATATTTATATTTCGAGTACATATATTGCGAAAAATTCAATTCCTTCCACACAGCGACGCGAATAAAACAACCACCACAAATTTGCACGGGTGAACCGGCGTTAAAATGAAATTTATTTTGCCAAAGTGTAGTAAATGAAATATAGGCAACAAGGTGTAAATAAACTATGTGGCATGCCACAAATTGAAAGAGCGATATAGAATATTTATTTGCACTTAATGGTCGTTACGATGACAAGCGACAGCACAATACCAACAATGCGGGAGAATTGTTTAGGTAAGAGCTTCTTGTAAGGTTCATAGCAATCATACCGATATGAATATGTATGGACTCTAATACGCGTATGCATTTTTAAAAATAATATAAAATTTAACACCGAAATAAAAATAAAATAATAATCAGCAACAAAATATTTATTGTGGTAGAAAAGGGTTCGAATGAAGTGAAATAGAAAGCGAAATGAAAGTGAAAAAACATGTTGAAACATGTTTGCTGTTTTTTTTGCAACAACTACAACGAAACATTAAATTTCAAATTAACTAGTAACCCAAACTTAAAATTTATTCTATTTTTAGCTTATAAAAGAAGTTTTTCTAAGCAAATAATCAGTACCTAATACTTAGTATTCATTTTTGCAGACCTAATTTTACGGCTTAAGTTAATAGCCAATCGAACTTCAACTTCAGTACATTCATACATACTTATGTACATTTATTTAAAAGCCGCTACCTACATACATACATACAATCGCTTTAACAAGCTGTTCTTTCTTTTTATTAGCTCGGCAATTTTAAGTATTGAACGACTTCCTTAAATAATGTCACACTAAATTACTGATTTTAAAAATTTCCCCCACTTTAGTTTCTTAATAAAAAATTTATTAATCGACGAGGATGGGATTCGAACCCACGCGTGCAGAGCACATTGGATTAGCAGTCCAACGCCTTAACCACTCGGCCACCTCGTCTTGTTGTGAAAGCAGCGACTACCAACTTATGTATGTATAATGACCGCATTCTCCGCTCAGCGCTCGGCAATCGGCAATCGGTTTTGAGCAAACAAAGCATAGTTCACTAAATGCCAGCAACAAACATTACGAGATAAAAACATTTTTTTTATTTTTTTTTTCGTTTTCAATATTGTTTATTCAAGTGTGTAAATGTGTGCGAGTAAAACAATAATAAAAAAGAAGAACATGGAAGAACCTGGAAGAACAGTAATGAAAGCAATTCTAATTTATCGATTAAATAGTTAAAAAGAAGTTCTTTTTGTGTGTGCACATGCATACGTACACACATAACTGCGGTATAAATGATAACAAATTTTTTGTTATTTTGCTAGTTTTGTTTACTAAATAAAATTATTCATATAAAAACATCCGGACAATAATCTAAAAGCTTTCCCAAAAAGTCAAATGGAGCTATGATTTATTTTCCTGATACATAAAAAAAAATGAAAACATAAAAAAATAAAAATTGGTACTATTTTTCCACTGGAATTTTAAGATCTATTATATTTTAAGATTTCCACCAAAATATCTCACAAAAATATTAATATTTACGCGAGTTGGGCCGATTTTAAAATGCCTCCAAAAATTGAGTTCTTAAATATTTTTTGGCTTTTTTTATATTTTTTGAAAAAAATTACCTCAGATGACTAAACAGTTTAAGCTTAAAAGTTTGCATAAAAATATGTAAAAAAAAAATCTAAGGAATCAAAACAATGAGATTTTTTATGCTGTTTTTGAATTAAGTTGTGTTGGTATTTGATAAAGAAAAAATTGGGATGTGAATGAATTTTTTTTTTGTAAAGAAATAAAAAAGGGTGAGAAAATACCTTTCCACTAATACCTTACAAGTTTATAACGAAATATTTTGGTAGAAGTCTTAAAATTTACACTAGGTTTTGTAATCCCGCCGGAAAACCCGCAACTTTTTTGGTGATGCAGTCTAATGTACATATATGTGTGTATATATCGATGGTACTCTGCAATAACTAGACAATCAGGGTTACCACTGACAAAAAAAAATACTTACCATGCACTGGAAAAAATCACACAAATCTGGAAAATATCTACCAAAAACTTTTTTTTAGTTATTTTAATAAAAACTATAGGTTAGTTCTATTTTTTAGTTATTTCAATAAAAACTAAAATTGATTCTTAATGAACTTTTTATTTAACCAATGAAATGGTATTTGAGAACATACTAATGTCATCTTCTCGGTGTTCTTAAACCAAAATCGAAAGTGATGAAACTAAAGGCAACTACAAAACTTCATCATTTGAAAAAAATAAAATAAAGCGTGGTTGTTATAAGCTAATAGAGTGACTCAAAAAAGCGCTTGGTATTGTTTTTTTAATATTCACAATGTTTTAAGTAAACAATTTTTCGTTTTTTTTTTGTAAAAGAATATTGTTTGCGCTTTAACCAAATCAATCAAAATCAAGGACTTAAGCTATTTACAACATTGAAAAAAAACAAAACATTTCGTCCAAATTTAGAATTTTTTACTCTGAATTTTTAGAACAATTTTCGGTATGCAGTTTTCTAGCCCATGAAAATTTAGTATAACCAACAATGCGCAGCTAAAAATTCCCGTTGACTTAAAAAAAAAATATTTTCCGCCGGTCTTTTGTGTTTTTTTTTTCAATTAACAATTGCCATTTATAACTAGTAATTTAAAAAAAAAAAACCGACTTCAACTCTCATATAAAAAAAAAATATATCTATATATGTCTCATGACCCGCTGATCGGATCTTAACCAGATTAGTATGGACCACCTCTGAGACACTACCTTTCCGATGCAAAAAGAATTATCGAAATCGGTTGACGTGGTCCAAAGTTATGCGGTAACATACATAAAAAAAATAAAAATATTCCGACGAACTGATAACCTCCTCCTTTTTTGGAAGTCGGTTAAAAACAGGCGTTTTTTTGCGTACAATAATAGCATGCAAAAATATACCTGTCCATTTTTATTTTTTTTTTTAAGAAACGCTTAAAATGTTTAGACAATCAAAATCTCCTCAGGATTCCAGTAAAATGAGCTTTGAATGGAGCACGATATGTTCGCTTTTGATCGATATACATACTTACATATGTATATAATATATAAAAATTTTGCTAAAGCCTTTGAAAATTAATGCAATAAAGAAGACTACACTTTTGGAAATAAATTTATAATATAAAGATATCTACGAAAAATTGAGAATTTTTCAACCAAAATTCTTTAACAAAAACTTATAAAAATGTGAAAAAATTACCTTTTCACCAACGCAAATTTATTCTACCAATTTTGGAAATAATTTATTAAAGTGGAAACCCTGGAGACAACACAAAACTCAAAAAGAGAACCATTACTACTGTTAAGTGGCTCATGAAGTATGTCGTACATTAGGGCGGGTCAAACTGTATGGAAGAAGGATTCCACGTGTAATTCTAAGCAAATTTGTCGAAGAAACTATGGGTCTAAAATAAATTTGGAGTTTTCCATTTTGCTGTAGTGTCGTAAAGAAGTGCTTAAATTTACAGTCAGCTGGTTCCGAACGGAACCTTCTTTACACACATTCCTCTAAGGGGTGCATGGGGAAGTGACAGCATTCGGAATATATTGCCAATTAATATTCAGACATAGGTCGAAGTTGGACCGCATAGTTAGAGGAAGTTTATTCTAACTCCCCGTAAGACCCATGCTTAGGCTGCCGAATTTCTAAGCTTTTTCCATGCGGAGGTGGCCGCTATTAACCCTCTAGTAGGCCAATTTTTGTATGAGTTGAAAAATTCGGGAATGGGTGATTTTAGCACGAGAAATCCAAAAATGATGTCCATTTCGATCTGTGACAGTAACTTTTTCCTACAGGGGAGAAAAACCAAGACCGTCTGGAGACGGGCTCGCCGATATACTTTGACGTATTTTCAGCTTTCTCTTACACAATGTTGACCTACGAACCGGCAATCCCGTCTGCAGACGGTCAAAAATGCAAACTGGGTTTTTATATGTCGGCAAGCCGGTCTGTAGGCGGTCTGTGTTCGAAAGCAATTTTCTCCATTTCGAATGGTGACATAATTATACAACTTATATCAAAATAATGTGCTTTTAACTATGAAACCCACTGATTTTTTTGTATCAAAAAATGTTTCAAAAGAAAAAAGTTCTTTAATAACGACATTTCATAATAGCAAGAAATAATTAATTTTAACCGAGTCTTTCACAATCTGTGATTTAACTGCCGATTAAAATAAAACTGATTGACATAACGGATTAAAATTTACATCGTCGTAAAGGTACGTGTTTTTTCTAAAGATCGTGCTTTTCGAATATAGAAAAAAATTATTATAGGTGCACTAAATACGTGTTTAGTTAACGACCGTCTGGAGGCGGTTCAGCCTACTAGGTGGTTAAGCAGGCATCCAACTGGATGTACAACATTATCCCACCGATAAGAAAAGTTTAGATCTACTTTGATAGCCAGGTTCTAGGTTCACTTATGTGGATATGATTGAAACTGGACGGGGCATGTCTGATTTCTAACTCGGTCATCTCGAGTATGTAGTTCCAAATCAAGCTCGAGGTCATCTCTCCGGACGGACAGGCTAGAGGAGTTCTGACGCAACCTTGGACTACTCCTTGACAAATAAGCTTATAGTCTACTTAGCCACCGCTGGACGAAAACATCCGACATGCAAAATTGTGATGTCTTTCTAACGGGTGACCGGACCGAAAAAGCGACTTTTCTAAGGGCTTAATTGGCCTCGAAGAGGTCCCAAATTTGAACGTGGCATCGCAAGGACTTTTGGTTTTTCCGAGGTCTTCTCTGAAGCCTTCTCTGATAATAACCAATAGGTTGGTCCATTACACGGCTCATTCTTTCAGACAGTATTGTCGATTTATCTTCTTGTGGATTAAGCCGAGTATACTGAGGTTGCGATCTTCAGCAGAATTTATTAAACCAAATTGCGCTGATACATGCGACTTAAGTACCAGCTCTTCGGGTTACCAATAGTTTTGGGGTCTTATTGTTTTAAGCCGCATTTTTGCTGTTCTAACATCGCCTTGGTCGAGTGCAGAAATCTGATCATATTTCTACACTTACAATTGTGTGGGTTCTTCTTCACCAAACGCCACCAACGGTATCGCCATTCAAGGGCGTTGTGAAGTGCTTTCCCTATATCTTAAGTCTGCTCTGGACGTCTATAACTAGACTCCCGTCTTCATCTCTGCAGGAACCATACCCAGATTTGAAACCATTTTATTTCTGATATTTTTTAAAAGATTTTTCCAGCCGCTTTCTGTCTCACTTTTCATACTCTTGAAAAGACGTCTCTCTTCGCATGCTGCGCACTTTATACAGCCAAGCCGGCCATTAACATTAGGTTAGGTTAGGTTAGGTAAGTGGTCTGCCTCCGCATATCCGTTAAGATGCCCTTAGAGGGGGGAAATAAAAGAACGCATGGAGGCCGGAAAAAAGAGAGTGGATGGGTAGGGGAAAGGGGAAGGAAGCTAAGGGAAAAAGACGACACCTACAGCTTTTTGCCGGAGAAACGCTCCGTGCTCACAAAAAAAAGCTCTTTAGTCGACTGATGTCCACTCCCGAGAGCTCATCGGGAGTGTGATAAAAGTGCGACCCAAAGTGCTTAAACCTTAGGCTCGCAAAAGCAGGGCACCCGAGCAGCAGATGTTGAGATGATTCCACCTCATCATCCTCCCTGCAGCTGGTGTAGTAAGGGTTATCCACGACATTTAGCCTTACGGCATGGTTACCAATCACACAGTGACCATTAAGCACTCCCACCAATAGTGAGAGATGCAGCTTGCTTAGTCTCAAGAGCTCACCAGACCGCCTCCGGTCCACCCGTGGCCAGAAAGACTTTGCCACCTTGCACTCCAAGGTGTTCGCCCAGCGCTCGACCAGAGCTGACTAAAAGCCCATCTGTCTAGAAGCAGACCACACGAGGTCAGGGGAGCCCGCAGACCCTCCCTATCCGAAAGTAATTCCTCGAGGGTTCCTTGTCTTGCAAGCTCATCAGCCATGCAGTTGCCAGCGATTTCGCTGTGACCTGGAACCCAAATAAGCTTAATAGCAAAATAATCAGACGCGGTCGATAGGGAAGAAGTCAAACACCCCCTTACCGTTTTCGAACGCAACGCACCGTCAGGGAGCCAAGAGCCCTGATGGCTGCTTGGCTATCAGAATAAATATTTACCTCCATAACAGATGTTACACTAGAGAGCAACCAATCCGAAGCCTCTTTTCTGTAAATAAGTTTACAGGTCCTCGATGCCAGATACTGCACCCCTCCTAGTCTCCCCTCGCTGGAATATTGGTGGTAAAAGATCCATTCGGACCCAGACGGCGTGCAGGGGTCTGCCTGGAGCGGTTAGGAAGCCGAAGCCTAACAAGGCCATTGACATTAGTTTTAGTAATTAAAAATTTGAGCTGAGAGGAAAATATCTTCACGTAAATTCTATCGAAACCTAAAGGAGCTCTTAAGATCCGCTTACTTTAAAATACATTCACACTCTGCATTCTTCGCTCAAGTGAAACCAAATTAATTCGAGCGTCATGCGGCAGCAGCCTCATTTTTTATTTATGCAAAAAGATTTATGCTAGCTTTAAGGCTGGTTAAGCTAATCCAAGCGGTGGCAAGCGGAAAATATGCACATATCCTTACAAAAAGCACAACCACAATTGGTGTAAGTTGCAGGTTCACAAACAGCAACAACAACAAACATTATTTAAATCAAATTTCCGCACATTTCTTTATTTCCAACAACGACGCAATGCACTAGCGCACTCATGAATTCAAAGCCACAGCAGGCAAACTTTGATGGTAGGTAAGCACGCGTATTCCCACAGGATGCACCAGCAGCAGCGAGGATGTGAAGGCATGGATGGAGCCAAAAGCTAGGCGGTGTGAAAATTTTTTTGATGTAGTGTTGCTTTGAGAATTTTTTTCAACATGTATGTGTGTGTGTACATATGTAAATGCACCTGTCTTTCACTGCTTGCGCGCTTGAAGAAACTGTTTTTTTTTAAATAATTTTTTTTTTTTTTGCGAAACTAACTCAGCCACGCTCAAGTCTATTTGCGGGTAGTTATGTGTGTAAGTGCGCGTGAAACTCCTGGGAAAATTCTCAATCATATTAACTAACGCAGCACCTTTTCGTTAGCGCAGTTTTAGTAAGTTCACAAAGGATTGCACAGCTGGATAAAAGGCACTCCGCTGTGCTGCAAGAGGAAATATGTACGCCGAAAAAACCTTGAGGCCTTGGTACATTCGCTTGAGTTGAGCTCCTACAAGATGCATTCCAACATATAAATTTCTGCATACATACATGCATACATACATATTTACATAACTCACCTGCTTACTTACACCACAGGAATCAGTACACTTCACGGTTATGATTTCTTGCTAGCATCTGTAACTTCGCGTAAATCGTCGTAGGTAAAGTTCAATGAGTGAGATAAGCAATTGAAGTTTGTTGAAGATTGTTCATCCAAAACTTAAATTGTTTTTAAAGCTCTTGGAGTCAATCCATTTTATCATTTTAATTTAAATGAAGCTTCATACAAATGGAAAAGTTAGGTTAGGTTAAGGTGGTTGCTCCAAAAGGGAAGTACACTTAAACCAAAACCATTGGTGCTTTGTGATACCACTACGGTAACTTCTGCGGCAACTTATGAGCTAAAGTGATCAACGCTGCGTGCTAAGAGTGAGTTTTTGCAGTCTTCGGAAAGTAAACAAGTGCTACCCCAGGTGTTTGGACTGCAGTCCAAGCAGTTTAAGAGAAAAAGTGTTAAGATAATTTCATCTCGACATCCTCTAATTAGCTGCGACAATTAAGATCCACTCCACCGCGTGAATTACGCACAGATACTATTCTGCCAATGCATCCACCAGAATTTAGAATTGTGACCTTGTGAGACTTAGCAGTTCGCTTCACCGTGCTATTTCCTAGTTTTCGTCCATCGTTCGATAAGCCCACATTTAGTCAATAGTCAAGGTACCTTTCCTGGTTAGCTCATCCTCCATGCACCTCCCTTAACGATATCGTAAATTTAAATATGTGTCAGCGATATCCTTCTGCACTTGGTCCTTCCATTGTGTTCGTTGCCCCTCATGCGAGCCGATTTGAAGATTATTTTCGCAGGAGCCTCGTCATCCATGCAGTCTTCTGTAAGCCTAAATCTAAAGTGGATAGAGAGTTCGCGGACAAAAGGATACTTTACCGACCCACCTGTCAATCTTTGACCCATTCGTATAATAGTTCACAGGTGCCACATTTCAAACAATGCTTCCCGCCCACGCATTGATCCGTGTTATCAGGTATAAATTCGGGCTCCAAGAATATTAGAGTCAGCTAAGCATCCGTCGCCCATACGTCTGGCTGCAGACATTGCTGCTGTTAAGCAGAACGTGAAGATCCAGGAGCCAGAAGTGCGGCTCATTGCACCCAAAGGATTCCGCCTTGATACCATCGTCTCTAATATCCTTGTGCCATTTTTTATAGGGTAGATCTGTGCTATGTTTTCATGAGGCAATTTTACCTAAATATTAACAGCTCGTTAATTTCTATCCCTTTGCAACCTCGATGACCACTTGTCAATCAATATATTCACACGAGAGTTCGAAGGCGTTAATTCATGTGCCCATTCAGCTAGTACCATAAATTTCAGCCTGCAGGGCTATTGTAGCTTGGAAGTGAATTTCGTTAATCATTTTGGATCCATCTGTGAAAAAATTGCATGTGTCGCAAGCCTCTTATTTGAAGCTCCTAGCTTCCGCATCAGCGAAGAAAAAATTCCATCTTGAGGAATGCCTCTGTGGGCTTTACTTGAGATATCTGACTCACCGCATCCTATCATCACTGCGTCGCTACCCAAAAGGTTTTCGATCCGATATAACCAAAACTATCCATTAGCACCTCTATAGATACATGATTGAAGCCTCCAGACATGTATATGAAGAATCCTATTGAATATTCGTGTGGAAGGAAGGGAAGCAGTTCATATTTGGAGCCTAATACAGTACTCCATCGATAACAGCAACCGGTAAAAATTCAGGCAGCTGCGTTTGTTGAGTTTATTGCATTAACTGAATCTGAAAAAATGTTAATCCTGAAATAATAATCTAATCTGAAAATCAAAGTTTCAAAATTAAAACAATATTTTTCAACTTAAATCTGAGAATTTGTTTTTATAGATAGCTTTCTAAAGTCTTTAGTGACAGCTATTGTTTCTGCAATAAAACTACAGAAACTACCCACCGCGAGGAAATGATGAATTCAAGAGTCGAGCTGCTGCCACCTTAATGTATCACAATTCTCAGCGGATTTGTGGATAAAGGAAATTTTTCTGCCATTTAAATATTCGGCTTGTAAGATAAATTTAACTTCAACTTTAACGCCAGTTTCATCTATGAACTCATATACAAAACGATATATTTTTATAAATGCATAAGTATGTATATGTGTATGTACATATGTGTGTGCACATATTCGGACGCGAATTTAAACACATAATATAGTATACGTACATATACGTACATATATGGATATGACAACCTAATAGGAAAATTAATTGCAATATGAAGTAAACGATATTATAGCTATGCATATGGTATATTGATAACGGGATCAACAAATTTCGATAAAGAATTCAAAATTAGTCGATAAGTTCATCGATAACTAAATCTGCAATGATGGTGATAAATATTCTACACGAAGAAAAAAGTAACATGGTTTTTTCAAAGTGCGTCATTTTGGATTTTCTCAATGTAGGGATTCGATATTTTTGAACAGAAAAAGTATTTTTTAAACAAACTTAAACATACGTTTTTTTTGATCGTCGATCACAGCGTGGTGTTGTCTAAAAATTATCATCAAGAATCAGTTCAGCCCAATAAACAATCTCCAAGCAACGCCACTCTGTAGCTTTTGAAAAGTTTGTTCTACCGATTGTCTAGGAATTTTTATAGAACATCAGTTTAGCCGAATACAAAATTTTCAAACAACGCCACTCTGTAAATAGCAAACACAATTTTGAACAAATGTAATCGTAATTTGGCTTGATTCAAAGTGAACATTTGAAAGCATATTTACCTGTTGTGTCTGTGCGCAAAGATGCTTACAACAATTGCTTGCGGCCAAGAGAGCCCGAATTCCAATCTCATTAAGCGGAACACATAATTTTAAATTTTTATTTTCGGTTTTTCTTAATTATGAAAAAGTATCAGTGAAGTGTACAACGAAATCATGTTCAAACGAAAAAAATCTCCAAAAATTAATCTGTTCAAAGTAAACAAAAGCTTCCTTGACGCAAAATCATATGTCTTTTTGGTTTAAAACAAAAACGATATGGTTTATTTTTTTCTCAGTGTACGTATGCCTTTGTAAGTATAAGTCAATAAAAACAACTTTAACGATATTGATACATAAGTATATCGATTTCTATAATTTGTTGTCAAAGATTGCATAAAGCAATGTCCATTCCTGAGCATTTATTTGTTTTCCTTTCATATAATTTTTTATTCAGAAAACATTTCTTAATGGGCGTTTCTTACTACCCACGCTCATATTCAAATATGTAATATAACTGCATCCTGCTTTATCGCTGGTTCAACATTGTTAACCCTGAAATTTGCACATTTCCTGGCGCATAACAATCACCCAACCTCGGAGCAGAATGTCCTTTTATACATGCAGATGCACCTACTTATGTATCTATGTATATACATACGTATGTACAATGTACATTAGACTGCATCACCAAAAAAAGTTGCAGGTTTTCCGCCAGGTTTACAAAATTTATTATATTCTAAGACGTCCACCAAAATATTTCGGATATATGTATATTAAGATTTAAGCGAGCTGAACCGATTTTAAAATACCTCCAAAAATGGAGTTTTTTTATAAATAAAAATAGTTTCTTAAAGAACTTTTTGAAAAAAGTCCCCTCGGATGACAAAACAGATTAGGCTTAAAAAATCTTTATAATAATATTTAAAATTCTTTTGAGCGGAATCGTAATCATGAGAATTTGTATGCTGTTTTTTTTACTTTTTTCAAAGATTGATTTACGAAAAACTTAAATAACTGGGCCAAAACTGTTGTTATTTAGACTTACAGGATCTCGGTAGAAAGGTATTTTCCCACTGTTTTTATTTATGTGCAAAAAAAAATCATTCGTATCCCAATTTTTTTTTTTTAATACCAACACATTTTAATTCAACTTTGAATGATGTTCGTTCATCCTACCTTTCTCTTTCATCCTTTGAATGAGCTTATTCGCAAAGAAATTAAAAGGGTGGGAAAATACCTTACCAATGATGCCTCATAAGTCTAAATTGGTAAGGTTTTGACTGAGTTATTCAAGTTTTTCTTAAACCAGTCTTTGAAAAAAGTTCAAAAACAGCATCAAAAATCTCATTGTTTTGATTCTGTATCGATTTTTTTTTTAAATATTTTTATGCAAACTTTTTAAGCTTAAACTGTTTAGTCATCTGAGGTAATTTTTTCAAAAAATATTTAAAAGAACTGTTATTAATAAAAAACTAAATTTTTGGAGGAATTTTCAAATCGGTCCAGCTCACGTAAATCTTAATATTTTTCCGATACATTGTGGTGGACGTCTTAAAATATAATAAATTTTATAATTCCAATAGAAAAACAGTACCGACTTTTTTTTTGCATGGGGAGTGTTGCAGCCTAATGTACATATATGCATATACATATAAATACCAACCAAAATCTTTTTTGCTTTTATTTCAGTGCAACTTTTTGTTTCTGCAAAAAAAACATATTCTTTTGAGACAGTCCCTCTCGTTAAAGCTGCTTTTCAGATCTTTGGTGCGCATCTAGCGGTTAGTTGGGAGTTAGTGAGTTAGTGAGTTACATATGCACCTTTCCTTTTGCCAGTACTTTGCCCATTTCCACGCTTAATTTAGAATTGACATAAGTTTGCATTAGGGTGGTCCAAAAATGCATGTGGGTTAAGTTCGAATCTTAATGCTCTCACCTCCCTACCATAGTTCTATATCGAAAAAATATACGCCACTTTTTTGTTTTTCTTTTAATCAAAGAATATTTAGAGGCCGCTCAAAGCCCTCACGGTTTTCCATGTATATATTTTCGCAGAAATAGTATATATTTAGTAGAATTCTTGAAGATCGATATTTTTTATCGGGAAATTGTGTTTCTCTTCAGGAGACTCCCAATAATAATACCCAATTTTCACCTTTTTTATGGACCACCCTATCGTACATACATACATATTTTGTTCCAGCGAGTTGTTATTTTTTACTCCAAGTTTACTCTCTTTGTTTTGCCATTGTCTGTGGCTGTGACTGTGTAGAGTTGCCGGAGCTAGGCGCGCCTTTGCTATGCAAATTTATACAGTTCTACAATTGATGCTGATTATTTTATTGCTGCTACTACTGCTTTGAGTTTAAAAATATGTAAATATATATATACATAATATATACAATTTATTTTACAATATTTAGCATGAACATTGGTGGCGGTATTCTTGTTACATCGAGTTTAAATATGTATGAATTTCAGAAGTGTTGAAAGGTGTTTGAGCATCCTGCGGTGACCGTCGTGTTCAAGAGCCTAGAGATGCCCACTACCACCAGGTAGGATCTAGGTTCGAGTCCTAGTACAACCAGCATCCAAGAAAAGGTTTATTCCAAAGCGGTCACCGCTCGGCAGACAATGTACTACGTCTTTCATGAACTTTTGTTCGGCTGACATGGTAGCCAAGACCTTTAATGAAAGATGAACTTGCACTAATAGAATAGGCACTTTTGGCTAGGAGAAAACTCACACAAACCTATTAACGGTTCGAGACTCCATTCACAACAATTCTGTTCTTTATATATTTATCAGTACAAATCCAAAGGAAGGTCTAAGTATGTGCAAAAACGTTGAAATGGTTGAGGAAGTTGTGGCAAATCTGCAATGGGAACATTCGTAGCCTAGACAGCTAAAAAGTAGAAGAGGAACATTGCAGCATGAGCTTTGTCTACCTTCAGCCCCTCGAAGCCTCCCAGCCATTGATGAGCGAAATATTTACAGAGTTTCTTGCAGTGGCCTCCTTGTCCCAAGGTGGGAGTGATATAACTGGTGGTGGATCAAGGAATACCTGGGCTGAACCCTATCTAGCCAAATGGTCAAATGTCTTATAACCAGATACTACCGAGTAACCTGGAACCAGAATATTTAAAACAAATTATCCGACACTTGCTTTACCGCACTTGTCTGGAAGTAATTAGAGGGCTGGCCAATGCCTTGAGTGCAGCGTGGGTGTCACCACAGACACCACTCCAGCTGTTTACATAGTGGAATACAGAGGAATATTTCTTAAGAGAATAATTAAGCCTATCCCCACTATCTTCGGTATGTCAAAATAATTTCATTTAAGGAAATTCAGCCAGAGTTTAGAAGAAATGAAAGCGTTGCAAGGCGTTATATAGGCTCTATGTTTAGTTAAGAAAGGAGTCTTTACGACATTTCGTTTATTTTTCCGGAAGTGCCCATACCTAAAAATTGTTGTTGCTGTAGAAATTTTAAGCGTCCACATTACACAAGTCCAGTCGAATCAAATATTTTGGAATGACAGTTCTTATTTTACTTGCATGCCGAAAATGACGTAGAGTAGAAATATCTGTAAATATTCTCAATCCAATCTCTATAGCCAATTTTCATTTTCTTACTGCTAATCCCGATTGAGTGCTCCCAGTTCTATGGTCATCTCTGTTACAAAATTTATGTATAGCTATTGCTGCGTCGATATATCAGCCGAGTACTTGACAGATGTCAACACAAACAAACCAAAGCATATCAACGCTGCGAGCAGAACTCCCTCCCAGCAGGTCCAGTGCGGAACAGCTGAAGCAAACACTTTGAGGCAGAGTAGCAGTAGCGATTCTTAATTGGTTTTGTTGTGTGCGTTGCTTGCTGTTTGACGGTTCATTTATTTTCATCGCGGATGTTGAACATGAATCCTGTCAACAGCAACATGGTATTAAATACGTACATATGTAAGAAGCAAATGTTAAAGTTCGCAAAAAAAATTCCAAGAAATTGTATATTAAAGTATCTAAGTACATTAGGCTGCGTCACGCTGCATACAAAAAAAAATGGTACTACATAAATTTAGTATATGGATTTTAATAATTCCGCCAAATTTGTGCGGAAAAATATTAAGATTTACGTGAGCTGGAACAAGGCGCATCAATTCAAGGTGGTGTTGATTAAACAGCTGATTCGATAATTTTTGTCTCTACACTAGTACAGGAGAATGTCATCCGAGACGAAATGGCGTAACTTTAGGATGCCAACAAAATGAATTGGCGAAAATTTTCTCCTATTTTCTTTCGTTTTGACACCCTGATGTACCAAAAAGCAATAAAAATATATACGGGATTTTTACTTACATATATACAATTGCCACCACCTTATATGGATGCGCCTTGAGCTGAACCTATTTTAAAAATCCAAAAATCGAATTTTTTTCTGAATAAAATTATGTTTTAAAATAGTTTTTCTAAAAATTACCTCAGATGATAGTAGGGTTTAAGCTTAAAAGTTATACATAAAAATATTTGAAAATTTTATCAACGGAATCAAAATAATGAGAGTTTCTGGGGCATGGGCGTAGCCAGGTAGGGGCAGGGGGTGCTCGAGCCTCCCCCCTAACTTTCAAATTTTCCTTATATATATATTAAAATAGTACCTTGAAATTCCAGCTTAATAGGGTCGAAAAATTATTATTACTAGTGTTCGCCCAGCGGTTGAAATTCAACCTTTTAAAATAAGGGGAGCTGAGGTGGGCTGAGTTGAGCCGGGTTGAGTTAATTGAACTGAATTGAGGTGAAATGCGTTGAAGAACATAGCAGAATATAACATAAAATAACATAACAACACCACATAACACAACTCAACACAAAAAAACACAACATAACATAAGAGAACATAACAATATGACTTAGCACGGTATAACATAACATAGCATAACATAACATTACATAACATTACATAACACAACATAACATAACATAACACAACATAACATAACATAACATAACACAACATAACATGATATAACATGACATAACATAACATAACATAAGATAGCATAACATAGCATAACATAACATTACATAACATTACATAACACAACATAACATAACATAACACAACATAACATAACATAACATAACACAACATAACATAACATAAAATAACTTAACATGTCATTCTTCAATTGTATCTCTTTCTTTTTCTGTCTTTGTCTCTACCTTTATCTACATATATTATTTTCTATATCTTTATCTTTTAATTTTTATATTTATCATTTCCTTAACTTTTAATCAGATCTTTATCTTCATTCTTTTCTCCATCTACATATTCACCCACATCTTTGCGATTACATATGTATACTATGAAGAATTTAAATTTACCTTTCTCTTTGTCTTCATGTTTCGGTTTCTCTTACTTCTGTTAATCTTTGCTTTATCCTTTCTTCTTCTCCATACTCAACTCCATACCTTCTTCCTCGTTTGAGTCTAATCTGTTCATGTACATACATACATACATACATCTTATTCCTAAACTGCTGCTTAGCACGTTTCTGTAATTCAGTATCAATATAAAAGCATACATTTAGGAGGCATTTCCGCCCCAACCATGTACATGTATGGCATTGGTATTGGTGTGACTTTTGAATTGATTTTTTCGCTCTATTTTAAACTAATTTGAAATTTGAAAAATTGCCTGCACATCAGCATCAAAATACCTTTCTAATGATATATAATTGTTTATACCTTAGAAGTATAGTTTAGCCGTAAAAGGGGTGTAAAGGAAACATGATTGCCTATTTATATAATGATTAAAGCTGAATAGGGTTCAGTTGTTAGTTGACCACTTCATAGCCAAAAATCACCAAAAAAAACTCTTCCGGAAATGCATGCACATTTGGGCTTAATAATCACATTATTCCCTCCAATTAAATATTAGGGATATACAGGGTGTCCTTGACCACCCGTCCACCCCCTCTGAAATGGAGGGATATGTTTTTTTATTGTAAAAGCAAGAATATTACCTGCCAAATCGGTAATGTCAATATTTTGGTGGTATTATCGACTTCCGGTTTCGACCGGAAGTGGGTTAAACTGACCGGTAGTCCATTTTTTTAAATAGACGTATGTACAAGTTTTTACAGATTCTGACTTTGAGGATAAAAATACGTAGCTCTTGTTTGAAACTTTTTTCTTGGAAGTGCCCTTTTCAACCTCTAAATGAGCTTCGAACTTCAACTCGTGCTAGGCTTCAGGGTCGTATTAGGGAAATCGGAAATCGACAATACCACCAAATGTCGGACGAATGTTACCGCGATTGGCAAGAAACTTCGAGTCTTAATTGAAAAATTTGTATAACACAGCCCAAAAACGGTTTTACAATTTGTGCATGTTCTAATTCCCAGCTTCTCTTAACACTAAAGCCGCACTGCAATAAAAAGGGAAGAAGGAAGGGACGATGATTCCACGATTGAGCCCTTGGGATCCGTCCAACGGGGGGAGTGTCATCATCCGTAAACTCGCCTTTCAACAAACACTGACCCTTGAGCCCCTCTAAGCATCAACTGGCCATCTTCAGGTGCATAGTACCGCTACATTCACTTTGTTGACAAAGTTGTTGACCTTTAGAAATACTGCACTCCATACAACCACGGGATTCCTTCTGATATCCACTGAACCTCACTTACGTACTAAACAAAATACGCTTTCTGTCAAGGGACACAAGACTATAGTTTTCAAACAGTTTCCGCACGGTTCCTTCCGCTAGTAGCACCCAAACCCCTTCTTGAAAAGGAACCAGTTTCCATGCACGTCCGAACTAACGGACGATAGTGTGCAGACAGGACATCGACGAAATTTACCGAGAGGCAGTAACCAACGTTCTAAGGTATAGCCCCGTGAATGGCATCATAGCAATTCCAGCACCGCATCTAGAAGCTTCGTAGTTTCCTTGTGGCATCTGCGTCAAATATTTGGCATATTGTTTAAGATTAAATTCCTAGGAAGGAAGCCCCGTAGGTCCCTAACCAAATCCCTCAAACCTTCTCTGCGAACTCGCTTTTCTGTTTCGTCCAGCCCCGTCTAACCCGCGCGTATCCCACTTATGCCGTTAATTGAGCTAGGCAACAACGACTAACGACCTAACCCACATGGCAAGGGCGAGTAAGCCGCTACACAGAACCCCTAGAATTTTGTGCTTCTTGCTGAAAGAATACAATTTGGTAGACTTTGAATAAAATAAGCTGGCAATCTGAAGACTGAACCGCCTTAGGCCAAAGACAATTAATAATATTATTATTTTGGAACTCAAACTTTTACTAAGTGTTTAGCCGAGCTTTTCCTCCGATCTGTTGTGGCCGCTTAGATGTTGTTACACAAATGGGGGACCTACAGTCTTGTGCCGCCTCCGAACAGTAAATGGATTTTAGGAAAAGCTTTTTCAAGAAGCTTTTACAGGCGGTGGTCACTCGTGGCAGACGAAGTCTGCAACAGGGGGTGATTGGGCATTCATAGGGCAAGGGTCATGTTAGGTCGTGACCGACTCTCTATGTTTGCCGCCGATTACTCTCGGGACGTCGTCGAGTCTAGCGGTTGGTCGATGTAAGTCTGGACCGTGCTCGCGTATTCGAAAATAAACCTTCTGACGTGCTTGGGCGGATGCTGTTCCTCAAACAGGGGTATGTTGGGGTGCTCACGCCTGAGATATCCCACCAGAAACTACTTGCTTAGCATATTGTTATGCTCCCTAACGGGAAGCATTTGGGCCTCACTATGTAGGTGGTGCTCAGGTGACATCAGAAGGCATCCTGTCGCTATATGGAGTACCGCGTTTTGGCAAGTTTACAGCTTCGTCTACTGCGTCCAAGTAGTATCCGCTGAACAATCATGTGAAGTATTGTTCAAAACCCGTCGGTCGGGCTTATGTGTTGCTAGACACGTTTCTTTGTCCTTTGCCCAGGTGCTGCCCCCGCGCGGCGTGAGCACTTTTTTGCGGCTCTGAACTTTATGGCTAATTGCGGTTGTGTGCGCCGAGAAAGAAAACGGGCTATCAAAGGTAATCCCTGAAATTTTCGGGTTGTTCACCGTCGGAATTTTTGCCTTGTTGAAGCCCGGAGATAGGGATTTTTGAGAGGGTTAGGCCCCTTTCAATGAAGAAGTGATAAAGTTCGGCGAGGTAGCCGTTTACTTTTGAGTAGAGGACAGAGAAGGGAAAGGAGAATTGAGAATGATTATGATCCTAAGCGTGTTAATTGGTTGGAGGCCTTTTTGTCCCTCCAAATTAAAGATTTTTTCCCTATAATTCCCACGGCAGTCGGGTCTAAGTAACCCGAACAAGCCTAATTCGTATCTGGCCAAGGACTGTCACTCCAGCATTATTTCCCAAAAGTTCTTAGAGGGATTCGTATGATTTTACAATATTTTTCCGCTGTTTCCCTATAGTCGGAGGAAAAGGATAATTGAAGGGAAATGTTTAGTACCACTCACACCGTTTTTTGGGTGGGGGGCGGAGGGGGAGGGGGCGGGCCCCCAAAACACCCCCCAATAGAAAGGAGACAGTCGCCGCTTTCTAAAAAGGGGAACCCCTCCCTTGGACTCCTCCCACAGGCACCTAGGGAACCGTTTGAAAACGGGGGAAAAACGGATTTTTCTTAGGCAAACTGAGCAGTTTGAAGTGGAATATGACCCAACTAACAGAAACCGTGGGATTTTTTAATAAAAGAAATTATGCCAAATTAGATATGGGGGGTTTTTGAATAAAGAATAAAAAGTTAATTAAAAATAGAAAAAAAAAGTTTTTAGAAAAAAAAATGTTCTTTTCAACAATGTATTTTTGGGTAGAATTCCTTTCTACGTAAGCGGCCTTCGGCCGCACTTAGGGATTATAACCCTCAGGTAGTAGAATTCTCCTTTCTGTGTTGCCAAAGAAGGGGGGCTGAACACCTTTTGCAGAGAACACCTTTCTGCGTAGGCGGCCTTCGGCCGCACTTAGGGATTATAACCCTCAGGCAGTAGAATTCTTCTTTCTGTGTTGCCAAAGAAGGGGGGCTGAACACCTTTTGCAGAGAACACCTTTCTGCGTAGGCGGCCTTTGGCCGCACTTAGGGATTATAACCCTCAGGCAGTAGAATTCTCCTTTCTGTGTTGCCAAAGAAGGGGTTCTGAACCCCTTTTGCAGAGAACACCTTTCTGCGTAGGCGGCCTTCGGCCGCACTTAGGGATTATAACCCTCAGGCAGTAGAATTCTCCTTTCTGTGTTGCCAAAGAAGGGGGGCTGAACACCTTTTGCAGAGAACACCTTTCTGCGTAGGCGGCCTTCGGCCGCACTTAGGGATTATAACCCTCAGGCAGTAGAATTCTCCTTTCTGTTTTGCGAAGAAAAGGAGCTGAACACCTTTTGAAGAGAACACCTTTGTATATTTTTAATGCATACTGGGTTATATCCTATCTTCTTTTGTCTCTCATTCTTTTGCATATTTTGGAGTTTGACAGCTGAACTCCGCCATTTAATTTGCATATGCAACCAAAGTCAGACGCGTGATTTTGAAGGTGTTTTTATTTAATGAATTGTGATGAATTGGTTAATATTAAAGTCGTAAAGCAAGTTATAACAAATCAAGTAAAGTGTAAAGTGAAGGGGAATACAAAAATATATTGGTGAAGTGGCTAATTTAAGCAGAATAGGAGTGATAAATGTACGCTAATTTCCGAATTTTACAAAAAAGGGCATATTTCAAACCCAATTTGTAAATAAATTAGTAACCAAAATTTACAAAAGTGAGTGTTAAAATATTGCGTGGACCCTTGACTACAAGTGTGTGAAATTTTTTTTTTGGATCGGGCCACCCATTTGGACGGAATAGCCCGAAATAGTTGTGAGCGGTACTAAACCCCACCCTAATTGAATTCTTTCGTATTTGCTCTTTCAAGTTGGAAGTTATTTTTTTTTTTACCTCACTCAAATTAACCGATACTATTCGGAACATTTTCTGAATAGGGAAACTAAAAAGCCAATAAACCTCATTAAAAATTGAAATGATTCCTGTATGACTTCACTTTGTCAGTGCGCTGTCAATCTGATTAGACCCTAAAAAAATCCGGTAAATTACAAGGAAAATAAAAAATTCCGGCAACACCCACTAACAATAGTTGGCAACGCAAATTTTTCACTTCATCCGGCAGCATTTCGGTCGTGGAGCAAAAGTCGAAAGCCGAATTTTGTGTGGCTGTGAAATTTTAATTGAAAAACACCTTAAAAAAGTGTCAAACTACTCTAAAGATTCAAAGGTTGAAAAATATAGTGTGCAGAAAAAAGTGTAGCAATTCCATTTCGCTGAAATATTAAATATTTTTCGGTAAAAAAGCTGTGAAAGTGGCCGCGTTTCAGGCCGCCTATAAAATTTTTCCTTCAGCATCGATGATTAAACTGGTGCTCCGTTAAGAAGTCTGTGTGTAAGAAGAGTATAGCTGTATTCCGATCGCCCTTCATTTCGAGCAGTGTGAGCGAAATAGTACAACGAATTAGT
>NW_023458565.1:29560449-29596815 GCF_013731165.1 Rhagoletis pomonella | reverse complement strand
TGCAATGGAATTCTTTGAGGTGAGTGTACTTTGATGTGTTTTTTTTTGTTCAAAATCAGTGAAAGTGTATAGCAAATTTTTTAATAAGTATATTCCTGAAGTACTTTTTTTGTTGTCGGGAAAGTAATGACATAGCAAAATGGGTATAATAATAGAATCTATGAAAGTACATTGGTATATTTGTATGATATGAATGAATATGAACGACTCACGTTACTGGGTACAAGTATTGTACTTGAAAATTATTGAAACTTCAAACTGAGTACAATCATTTCTGAATACTGAGTACTTTGAATCGGTCCTGCGAATATGTATCAAAGTGATGATTGGAACAGAGTATTTTTAAGAACTGATTACTTACGAGTTCTTTTAAGTTCTAAGTACTTTTGAGTTCCTTTAAGTTCTGAGTACCTTCGAGCAGACCTATTAACTTTGGATTACGATTACTAATCAAAACGATTAAATAGGTTCGGTAATCGTAATGAATAATTCAATTAGTGTTTTTAACTGAGGAATTAGTAATCAATTATAATTAGAATTAATCAAAAAACAATCATGATTATTTTTCATTAAAAAAATAATCAATAATAATCAATAAAAGTAATTGATTAAATTTGGTGATTACTTTTGATTATTTTTGATTTTTTTATTATATTTAATTATTTGTTCGATTTTATTATAAAAAACATACTTCTTTGTTTTCTGCTGGTATGACATGCTTAAAGTAGCGGAATACACAAACATATCTAATATATTTACATGCATACCCTCCGAAAATGCAAATACAGTGAAACCTCTCCTAACGGACACCTCTATTAGACAGACACCTCCCTTGGGCGGACCTTTTTTCCTATACCAAGTTTTAAGTATAAATTTCGGAACAAATTACTCTCTCTTAAGCGGACACTCTCTTGGCCGGACGCGGACAGTTATTTTGCATAAAATTGACACAAAAACTCTATTGGGTGGACGCGAACCTCTTATCAACGGACATTAAGATTTCTTTTCATAACAAATCAAACAAAAATGGAAAAAGGGGACTTCCCGCACAAAATGTGATTGTTATGCACACATTTAGTTTGGTTTGCGCAGTGGTTTAGGTTCGTTATTTGAATTGTCAGAAACCCTTGGAGACTGATAAAAACATGAAAACTACTGATGAAAAAGATACTGACACTGAAAAATATTAAAAATAAAACTTACGTGAATCGACAATTTCCCAGTTTTTTATGTAATGAAGCTATGATTTTATGTAGTTTATGGACTAAAATGTAATATTTATTTTTATTTTGTTATTACTTAATATGTACTTACGAAATATATTAATGGAATGTGCACTTTTGAAAAAATACATGCACATTTTTGTTTGAACGGTGTAATATCAATATCTTTTATTCAAATAAGAAATAGTGACTATTCAATTAATTAAAACATTAAAAAGTTCTAAAATAGGCTTCACCTCCATTAAGCGGACACCTCTCTTGGGCGGACAGAAAATGACTGACGGTGAGTGTCCGCCCAAGGGAGGTTTCACTGTATTCGCAACATCCCTGTTATCTATGGTCATTTAAAAGATCAACGTAACACCGTATTTCACAGCAACATACATACATATGTTTGTCGACAAAACATTTTTTTTCGTCTGAGATAGATTTTATTTAAAATAATTTACATAATTATACTTAATCAAAAAAATTAATTTTATTGTAAAACTAAGTAATCCCATTAGCTTTTTTAATTATTATTTTTTTTTTCTTCCAATTGGCTAAAAATACGATTATTTTTTGATAATTTTTAATGGTAATCGGTAATTATTAATTTAAAAGTGGAAATAATGCGAATTAATCATTTAGCAGTTAAAAAAAAAATTAATTAAATCGGTAATCATTACAATTTATAATCACTACTTAACAGCTCTGCTTTCGAGTTCTTTTGTGAGTACTGAGTACTTTGGAGTACTCAGTATCAATACTTTTAAAAATCGGGTTCTGTCCAGACCTGTTAAATAATGATTAATAATCATAATGATTATTAATTAAAGCATGTTTTTTGGGTAACCGTTTAATCATTAAATACGCTTATTTTCACCTTTTTAATGGTTAATAATCAATTACTTTAAAAAAAAATTATTTAATTAATTTTAATTACCTGATTATTTTGTTATTCTTGATTATTTTCAATTATTTTTGAAATTTTTTAATTGCATGATTAATAGAATTGTTTGATTATTTTAAATTATTTTTGATTTTTTCAAGTATACGATTAATATAATTATTTGATTATTTTTGGTTTTTTTTTATTTTATGATTTATTTCAACTTGTGAGTAATATATTGCAAAGCAGTTAGTATACATATCGCAAGCCTAGATCTAAAGTGAGCTAACTAAAAATTCAGAGAGGGAAATTTAACTGCTCGGGGATCGCACAGATTCAACGCAATCAATACAAAAACAGGTATAACAGTAGTTTCTTAGTTAAATGTATATAATCGTGAAAAAAATATTTCGCTTAATTGGATGTACTAAGTTGTATGAATTGATTTATGCAAAAAATCGTCCAAAATTTTTTTTGAGATGATCGCACTTTAGACCTAGGTGTGTGATATGATGAGAATCAATACATAACATAAGATAATTGCACAAGGAGAATAACAAAAACGAAACAAATTAACAAAAAAAGAACAGCAGCGGTTTTTTTTATTTTATTTGCAAATTTTTTATAAAAATATTGCCCATACTACAACAAAACTGCATATATTATATACATATATGTACATCATAGATCCAAATTTGGTGTAAAACTTAGCAACATTCCACACTTTCGTCAACATACATACATAGTCCACTTCTTAGTAAGATTTGGTTGAAGGTGTTGCTCATTTTCTGGCATAAAAAGTTTTTCGAATTATGTATACGGAAAAAATGTGCATGAGTGGCAACGGAAAAAAATAAAAAAAAAAACAACGGTAATTTTCAGAATCATCACACCTGCACTTTAATGTAGTACCTTACCTTATGGCCATTAATCATGATTGTTTCTGATAATTTCTAATTATAATTAATTATTAATGACTGGGTTATGAAAGAAAATTAAAATAATCACTAAAAAATAATGATTACTAATCGTAATGGAATTTTAACAGCTCTGGTTCTGTCGATCCTTTTGAGAATCGAGTTATGAGCACTTTTGGTATGGGTGTTGCCCAACACTATACGTCGTTAAATATTTATAGTCTTCGTCACTGCGGGTGAACATTTGTAATATATGTATTTCTTGAATAAATAGTTTCTAGCAAATCATTGTAAAGTATCAGTGTCGTCAACATACCGACAAAAGGGACTGCCGCTATCAACAGATAAACCTAACCTATACATGTGCTTGCCAATCGTATGATGGCCCAGAATATACGTACAAGTAATTTAAATCTCTATGGTTGAAAGAACAGATAAATGCGGATGATTTTTTTTTGTAGATATATATTGGGTAAGGTGACATTAGATTTTGCAAACCAAGAGTTTCTCGCCGCCATTTTAGATAGCAAAAACCTGATAGCATCGAGTTGAACTCCAAAAGCGGCAATAAAACGCCGTAAAATATGCAATATCAGTAATATTAGAATGCATTGACTGCGTAACCTCTACAGCTTAATTTTCGGTATCGTCCAAAATACGTACATATGTAAATCTGTAAGTCGAGTTAAGCAATTCTTCATTTCTGTAACCAAAGTATCTACTGTTATTGTTGTTGCAAAGTTTAGTCAAAGCTTCTTCATAAAATAATTGCCATTCAAGGAAACATTTTCGCCTTAGAAATGTGAACTCATTCTCACGGATGGGCATTTCCATACAAACATGCATACATACATAATATGTTTTCAAATGCATACATTTTGTATATGTATGCATGTATGTATAAATGTGCAATTGTGAAAAAGAAATGACATTATAATGGGCATATATCATTTAATTACGCTTTCAATCAAGTAATTAGTGCCACAAATGGTTTATAAGATATTGGAATATAAACAATAACAGAGTAATATCCTCAGCATTGCGCCCGTTTTGTAATTTTCTTCAACATTGTATGAACGAATGCATGATTACATCTGAGCAGCAACAAAAAAAAACGTGTTGTAAATGAATTTAATTTTTTAATTAGGAAATGCAGCAGCAAATCTCTTTAGCCCCCGCACGACAAAATACATATTGGCAATTTGAGCATTCTTTTGTACACACGGATGTACATATGTACATACATTAGGGTGCATTTATTTATATATTAAGATTTCCGCCAACATTTTTCGGAATGATATTAAGGTTTCCAGAAAATACCTCCAAAAATAAAAGTAGTTATTAATATATCGCTAGCTTAGAGTGAAAAGTTGCTAAGTCCACTTTTTATGAAAACTCATATTTTGATATAGGAGGCTAAAGAAATTGAATACGCATCATTTCGAAAATTATAAAGGTATTTGTTTTATTTTTTCCTCTTCATAAGCAATAAAAGGAAAATTTGCTAAGTCCAAAAGAAGCACCACAAATCCGATAAGGCCAAAATAATACGACATCTTTTAATAAATATCGAATCCTTCTGATTCTTATGGAGTTTTGCTTTGCTTTAAACGCGCAAAATGTTTGATTCAAAGTCTTGTGAAATAGTTAAAGAAAATGGCTATAGGAAGATTTTTTCCTCTCCTGTAAAATTTTTAAAATGGGACTTAGCAACTTTTCTTTCTAAGCTAGCGATATTTTTTTTTTCAAAAAATCACCTCGCTTGATAAAAGAATTTAAGCTTAAAACGTCTGCATAAAAATGTTTAAAAACATTTATCAACGGAATCAAAATAATAAATGTTTTGTTACCATTTTCAAATTACTTCAGCTCCCGTAAATCTTAATGCATACATATATGTATATTTTGGCGGAAGTCTTGAAATGTAATATTTTTTTTATTGCAGTGGAAAACCGCAACTTTTTTTTGTTGAGTCACCCTAATGTAATGCTTTTTCTTCAGTTCCCCATTGCAAAGTGGTTATAGGCTGAGACGTATGGGTGGACCTAAAACAAGCGCGTGGGCAATCATACAAACACACACACACACATTTTTTCACATCTCGTAAATATAATTGCAATTTAAGAAAATACATGCAGTAATGACGCATTAAACACGAAAAAAAGGACGGCCTGATAAGTCCACTTCGCATTTTTATTGTTATTCGAATATGAACTATATCTTCGTTAATTGAGAATTGAAAAAAAAAAAATAAATAAATAAAAATTTTAATAGGCTTGAACACTTGACACCTTTTGCATAATGAATTTATTCATTAATGCGCTATTTAACACAGACATACATACATATGCACATACGTATGAAAGCGTCTTGGTGCAATGAACGTGATTTATCAACGATTGCTACTCTCAAATGGATCGGTTTAGCAACTATCGAACACTGGCTTTTGCTGCTTATCAGATTTCCCACCAAAGTATTTATATGTATGTATGTACTGAAAATATGTTTATCTATGTACATTAGGGTGGTCCAAAAATTCATGTGGAAATGGTATAGAATTGCCGAAAATCAATATTTTTCGGGCGGAGAACTCTATTTCCCTTCAGCAGTCTTCCAATAATAATACCGAATTGTTTATTTTACCATTTTTAATACTGGTGATATTTTTGGGGTTTTTGGCGGACCTATAAAAAATATTTTTTTTCGGTAGGGGTAGGGGTGAGAGAAATAAAGCTACGACTTTACTTACTTTTGGACCACCCTAATGTACATATGTACATTCTATGTATTTCCTTGCTTCGATTTCTCTCTCAATAATTTAAATAGTTTCCTTGTCTTGAAGCTGGTTTTAATCCCAACAGGGCTGTTTGAGTTGATTAGCAGTTTTAGTGTTATTGTTGAGTTGTCTCTCCTTTCTGTGAGTTGTTGCATTCAATGTTGTTTGTTGCCTTTTGGTGATGGTGCATTTTTGCTGTGACGACAACAACGATCACAACATGTTTCTTATCACCTTAAATGTGTGTTTTCAATTTTTATTTCAATATGTATATGTACGTATATTAAAAGTAAGAGCAAAAACGAAATTGTTTTATTTTAGTAATCTTATTCGCTGTATTAACGTTCGCCGGTGGTCGGAATCATTCCCCTGTGCATAAAATCACCCGAACTAAATTCTCCAGAAAAAATCCTCCGAAAAAAATCTCCCTGAACAAAAATCCCCTCCAAACAATATTCCCGATTATTATTGTCCGGGGGAATATTGTTTGGGGGGATTTTATCCAGAGGATTTTTGTTCGGGGAGATTTTTTTACGGGGGATTTTTTCTGGAGGAAATTGTCCGGGTGATTTTAGGCACGGGGGAATGATTCCGACCACCGGCGAACGTTAATACAGAGAATAAGATTACTAAAATAAAACAATAGGACAATAAGGACATTAAACATATAGTATATACATATGTACATATATATATCTCAAAAACCGTTGTTCCTATTTGGTTCTATCCGAGAATATTTGGCCGCATTTTCACGAGATGGGCTCCAAGCCCAACACACAAGCCGTTTAAGTAGATGCAAGGCTATATGACTAAATATCTGAATTATATTGCCATATGCGATTGCGAAAGAAATAAAGCTAATTGATTTTTCTACTTACTCTATTTGTTTACTATGCTAATACGTCAAATTCAATCCATGCCTCCGAATTACATACATACATACATACATACATATAGGTATTTGACAATTTGCGAAAGTTTGCGCAATAAATTGATTGATTTGGTGAAATTCAAAGCTTTATGAATTATAATAAACACTTCATTATACATAACCATTATAATCATTTTAATCTTTTGTGTGAACGTAAATACATTTGTATGTTTCTTCGAGTCGAAATATGCGATCGTATGACGTATTTCGGCATGTGAAACCAATAGATCCGCTACCTACTTGAAATTACTAAATCGCGCTAGACTATTTGTAGTATTCATTAAAGTAAACACTAGGGTGATTGACTCGGTTTTTCCAAACCAGTTTCCACTGTGTTTTTTTTCATTATTATTGTTTTTTTTTTTAATCTGTAGGCGGTTATTTTGAAATCTTGATTTTTCGAATATCGAATAAACCGTATTTGTTGATCAAACAAACGGTTTTTTTTTTTTAATTTAATCCAAATCTTGACCTCTGAATAAATTTTTTAGGTTTTTCGAAGTTCGGCAGCTCAAGGGAAGCCCCTAAATAGTTTCAAAAATTATATCTACATAGGTATATTTGAGTCCAATAAACGAATGATTGGCGCTTAAACGCTTTCTACGTGTTTGGCCGAGCTTCTCTTCGCATTCGTGTACTGCTTTTTTATGGGAGTTCCCATTTTCTGCCGAGGAGCGACATCTGCTTGAAAAAACTTGTGTTGATGTTGCTGGATCCAGAAATTGAACCAGGGATCTCCCGAGTGGCAGTAGGCATCTCTAAGCACTCGGCTACGGCGGCAAGAGCACCACTCAAAACCGAAAAAAGTCAATAAAAAATGCAATAAAGTATCTATTAATAAACGTGAATTTTTTACTGATTTTTATTTGTTTTAATTTTAATAAAAAGAAAAATCTTTTATTTTGCTTTGCTCTTTTCTTAACAAAAGGTGACTTTACTGTTAATAGTTCAATGGTATTTTTTGGCATTGTCTTCATACCAAGTTAAGCATTTTAACTGTATAAAAACAATGTAAAATAAAACCGGTTTATCCGGTTTTTTCTTAATTTCAAAATCGGCAACCGTTTTTTTTTTTTTAATTGCAATTTTTCGAATAACTCGAAAACCTGTCTTGGAAAAAAGGCGAGTAATCGAACACGTAACTTTTAGTTGAATTTTTGTAATGCGACTCCAATCTAAGCCTAATATTAGGGCGAAAGCCTTTCGTTTAACAATGATACTATCGATTAGTATACGTATGTATATGCATACAATTAGTATGTATGTGTTGTGTATTAATCAACATACAAACCTATGCAGATATGTACATATAAAATGCAATACTATCTTTAACAATATTCATGCCTTACAATATACAAGAATGAGCGAAACGCAAGAGGCATACTCAAAAACCAAAAAGTTCAGATCTAATCGAATTATTCCATTTGCCAAAGACTCAATTCATTGGTGGCTTCAATCTTTGCTGTTGCTAGTAATTTATATCAATTGACCTATTGCCATAATATGCCAGTCACCATACCAAAGCAGACAAAAGGAAATGAAATGAGGAAAATAAGGAATATATGTATGTATGTATGTACATTAGGGCGGAATAATTTGTTCGTAGCAAGCGAAGTTCAGAGAAAGCGTAAGTATAGCAAATTCAAATTCTACGTTTAACTCTAAGCAAAAAATGACGTTTAACCTTCTTAGGTTTCAAAGGAAAAAGCAGTGCGTTGTAACTGTTTTCGTCGAAATTTATTTTTCATTGTACCAAAAAATGTTGTACATAATTTTCTATTTTTTTTTTGGGTTTTGTGAAGCAATTTCTTAAATAAGAAAAAAACTCAAAATTTTGAAAATGGAAAATTAAATTCATTCAGAAAAAATTATAATAGGTACACTGGTTTTTCTTTTAAAAATTGGGAGGGTCAAATGTAATTTTTGATATATATGTAGTTTGTTAACCATTTTTGCTTAGAATCGAACGTAGAATTCGAATATGCCATAAACTTTTTTCGAAACTAAATTACTCCGCCCTAATGTACATATTTATATGCATAGCTTAGAGTGAGACTCATACATAGTTATTTAGAGTCTGAATACATATCTGTGGCAATACGTAATAGTAGCTTAAGTCGGGTGGCTGGCTTTAGTATAATGCAACATTGCGTTTATTCTTTACACCACATGGAATTTTTTGATGACATTTAATGAGGATATTGACTTGCCATCAGTGCGTCAATCGCAATCGTACCCTGCAAATGGCACATTATACTAAAGCCAGGCTCCCGACCTAAGCTACTACATATACCCTGTGACCACACGTACGACGTTGGGCTGCAAAATTTTTGAACCTAAGTACCTTTAAGTGTCATTAATGTCGTCTCATGCGTGTAACGAATTTCTAATATCCTTAGTAGTAAAAATACCGAATTTCATTTTTTTAACATCATTACGCTTTCAGTTAATGGGTCGTTAACATTACCATGTATTGATACTAGGGATGTTATTTTTTCGCTTTTTACGATGCCGGAATTTTCGGGATATTGTCATCACAATCCCGTGAATAGTCCCTGGATTTAGATATTCATTACTTTTCAACAACTTAAATCGAAAAAATTGCTTCTATCTCTCCTAACATAAGGTAGGTAGGTTGTCGCGGTCGTCTATAAGACACACTTAGGCTCAGGGCCCATTGTGATGCCGCATGTTGGGTTAGCAACTCCCAATCCCTCCTAAAACCTTTTTGAACTTTGAACGAATTTTAGAAGATCCCTGATTTCGAAGCATCTAAGGACCTCCAAGTTGTCGAAGAATTGCCTACCGAGAGTGGAGAGTCTTCGTCTAGATAGAGCAGGGCATTGGCACAACAGGTACAGAATCGTTTCCTCCTCTTCTTCATCTTGACAACCTCTACAGAAGTCATGTGAGCGTAGGCCAAGTCGATAGGCGTGCTTGCCAATTAGGCAGTGTCCTGTTATGACGGATACTAATAATCTAATATTGGACTTATTTAGACTCAGTAGTAGGCCAGTGCGGTTGGCGCTGAACACCGGCCATAATTGTTTGGCAGTTTTGCAGGTGATTTCGTCCTGCCACCTTTCGTTCGCTACTTTAGTGAGCCTCTCGGAGATAAGTAGCTTACAAGTTTGCAAGGGTATTCCTATTTCGTCATTTATATCCTCAAAAGGAAGTGTCGTGCCAAGTCGCGCCAGTTCGTCGGCCTTACAATTCCCCTCTATGCCGCAGTGTCCCGGAACCCATATTACCTTTGGGCGAAATGACTCAGCCATCTCGTTAAGAGATGCGCGGCATTTCATGGCTACCATGGAGGTTGTCGACTGCTTCGTGAGGGACTTTATTGCCGTCTGGCTGTCAGTGAAGATATAGATATCAACTTGGGGTATCATATCACACTTTACCAGTTTCGTGGCCCTATCGATTGTCATCAGTTCAGCCTGAAAAACGCTACAGTGGTCCGGGAGACGAAAGCTGAGGGAGATTCCCAGGTGATGGGAATATACACCTCCTCCAACCCTTCCCTCGAGCTTTGAGCCATCTGTGTATAAATGGATGGACTCTCCACTACTTACAACGTCATACTTCCACTCTTCCCTTGAGGGTAGGAGGGTCGCGAACGCTGTAGCGAGTGCAGGTTCCGGAACTCCTAACATAAAATAAATAATAAATAACTAGGTTTGCATCCTACTCTTTTATTTAAAGTCGCGTTTTTATTTTTTCTCTCTGATGTCAGGATTTATTTGAAAGGACTTTGCAATTTCAAAGATATGATTAATTCCAAAAATTATATAAAATATTTAATGCAATACAGAATATAAATATGGGTACCAAATAAATGAGTAAGTTTCTTTAAAATTTAAATGAATTAAAATTTTTTTGGATTCACAAGGACGAATAGGTAGAGTTTGAAGCTGATGAAGTTAGAAGGACGAAATTCGAGGATGTTATCGTGTTTATATAAGTCCTTAATATATAACTTTTTCAAACACAAATATTGCAAAATTTCAAGGATAAAATTGTAAAAGGATATTTTCAATTCTTACCAGTCCTTATGCACCAAAAAATTTAATCTACATAATTTCCAATTTAATTTGTTACCCACACTTCCTCTCTAAGCACATTTCCCTAAATTTTTTAAATCATTTTTAATTACTGCTATCAGAGTGACAAACTAGAAATACAATTTGACTATATTTGGCCCATGGTTTCGCGAATATATTGATTTTTGTGTAAAAAATTTTCAATCGCACGGTGTTATATGTATAACGAGCTAATAATTTAAAAAAAAAGTATTATTTATTAAATAAAAAAAAATATAGCCAATACTGGTCAAGAAAAGAAGTTTCTATCATTGCCATCAGTGCAGATTACAAATCCCGAAAATCCCCGGATTATTTGCTAAGAATGTCGTGATTTTCGGGACCTAACAAAGGTCGGGATTAACATTCCTAATTGGTACATTGGAGTATATAGCTGTCAAAAAATGCTTCACAAAGTAGAACAAAATACCGACGGAAATATTTGAAGAGATGACTACAGTGTATGGATAGTCTGGACCTTCAATTGCCATCATCAAACATTGGAGCCGAGAATTCAAGCATGTCAGGGAGTCGCTGGAAGATGATGCCAGGCCACACTGAGAAAAAGGATTAGTTTCGACAACTAAAGATATTTAGTTCCCGAATTTTGACAATATTTGGGAACTGTTACCAAGGATTGGGAACTATTACCATGGGTTGGTAATTATAACTAAATATATTAAAGCTTCTAATATTCATCCAGGTTATACCAAATCGTTAATTTAGTTGAAGGGTTTGGTAAATACTAATAAATATTTTTTTGAAGCATATTTCTACAAATTCCATTCAACTTAACGTATGGTTCATAAAAGGATGCCATTAGGCTCTGCTAATACAGATAAGCTTTCTTTCAACACATGGTTAAGTCATAGTTACCAAATCTTAGTTGAGGCAACCACGATTTGGTTTGAGAGCGGAACATATTCATGCTAGTGAGCCACATGTATGTTTCACATACGAAGAGCGCCAGCCGAGCAACGCACACAGTCCCACTTATTGAATCGTTTGAATGTGCTAGTATGCCGACCATTGCATAAAAACGATTCGATGAATGAGACTCTGTTCATGGAAATCATTGCTCCGTTACCGCTGTTCGTATTTGGGCAAAAATGGTAGAATAAAGATTGCGCCCATCAGAGAGGATTTTTGAGAAAAATTTTTGCGTGACATCACACTGGTGCATTTGCGAGAGAGAAATGCCAAAACGCGAGCAAGAATGGAAGAAGAAGAACAACAAGTGTGACGTCATACAAACAGCGCCTCTGTCGAATTCACTGAGAGCGTAATAGCTGTACCGAGATGGGCGCCACCTTTGTTCTCTACATCGTTTTATAAGGGTGAAACACGCATGTGCTCACAGAGCGCTCAGTAAGCTATGGCATGTCGATCACTGCGCTAGGTAGAGAATGAAAAGTGTGTGCTATGACCCGCCCAGACTTGTTTCAGTTTTGCCATCGCCGCGAGTTGTTTCGGTTTGCGCATAGTTATTTAAAAATATAAAGTTTGATGCCAACCGGGGTTTCTCAGATGATATATAGTTCATGTGAATTATAATTTGAAAGTACCTATTTAGCCAGGGAAAAAGCAAAGCAGTATACTTAAACCAGCACTTCCAGCAGATATTGACCTGGGTTTTCGCACGACTGTTCCTGTTTCATCGTTTCTTTTTAGGAAATTCTTACCACCATATACATATGTATTATTTACACTAGTAACTATTTATGTAAATATGTATGTATTTTTTATGCTTAATATATGCAAATAAAAGAAGGAAGTAAACACAACAACCATCGAGTAAATTTTTATTTGTGTCAAACTGAAACTTTTTTTCCAATAATAAACGGTTAGCTGATTCAACACTACAGCAAGTTCACAAAATTAATTTAAAACTTGTATCAACCAAAGCATTGTTTATATTTGATCAACAATGATTTTATTCAACTAACAATATTGTCCACTCAAGGTAGTCGTTTTGTAATTATTAACAAATATACATTTGTCCCAACTAGAAGTCTCAAGTAAATTGCAGAATTTCGTGAACTAGATATTTATTTCGCCATATCCAACTATGCCACTTGGTCACTATAACCAAATCTTGGTAATTATAACTAAACCTTTTTCTGAGTGCAGGGCGTCCAAACACTGCCGCTAGCTATGTTTTTTGGTATTGTGAAGGTTAGTCGAAAATCTTCCTAAAAAAAATCGACCACGTATTTAGTCCATACCTGGCCCCCAGCGATAACTTTCTCTTCTCCAATTTAAAAAAAAACCTCCGAGGACGAAGATTTTCGAGTGAAGAAGAAATGCAGGCGGCAGTAGACGAGCATTTCGAAGACAAAGACGGCGAACATTTTTTAACTGGGTTAAAAGCATTTTCCCCGAGTTCTGCATGAAATTAAAAAAAAAATGTTCTTGTAATTTTTGCTGTTGAATGAACTATGTTTTTCAAAATATCTTCAGCAGGTACAATCCCTTTGCATGTATCAAAAAGTATATTTTCCAATGACTCGAAAGCGTCAAGATGTAACTAGAAAAAAATCAGTTATAATGATTAATATTATTGCAATTATAGCAACATCAATTCTAGTATGAAGAGATCATATAGAAATTAATGTTTGTGTGACAGACTTTTGTATGCACATTCTTTTATTTTATCTTTTTGTCGTTGTTGTTATTAAGTTACGTCAACGGTTTCTCTTCAATTTTTTAGGAAATCTAGCAAAATCTTTAGTTGATCTGCATTAAGGTATGCAAACCCCTCCCTTCGTAACTATAATTTTCGAAAAACAAGGCACCACATTCACAAACACACACATACATACATATGTAATACATACTCGTAAACTAAACAATTGAGTTTGTGAACTTGATCAATATTTTAAATATTATAATTGTCACACGACCTATACACTGGCCTCTTGATCATTGATTGAACGTAATAATAAAATTCAATTGAAGCATCTTCGTCATGCCTACGTTGTTGGTATTCCCCTCGCTACGATGACCCCAACTAACCATTGAACAAATAGTGTGCTTACATACCCAGTAGGGAAAACAATTGATTGTAAAGTGGCTGCGGGGCTGTTAAATTTTAAATCACATTTGTATGGCTAGCTTCCTTCGCTCTTGAGGGGGATACAAAAGATCTTTCTGCAATGCTGAAAGCCTTCTCAATACAACTCTGCTTCCCTACCGGGTTGGTTATGCAAATTTGCTTGTTTTGCGGCTTCTAAGTGTCTAGCATTCCTTTTCGAAGAAATCATTTAAGACAAGCTTCATTCCAGAAAGTATGCAAGGCGATAAAGAATTTTCGCAGAAATGAAAATTCAATGAAGCAATTATGTACATATACATATGTATACATATGTATTTGGAAAATAAGAATCGCAATATTATTTTGTATGTATGTATATAAGTGCAGTTGATCTTCTACATATATACATATCGTCTTGAAACAATTTTGTAGTTATCGAAAAAACTATTATCGATATTTACATCGTTACCGAATTTTCTATCGCTACAGATATGTTATTGAAATCGCTGTTGCTATTGTAGTCGATAGCTATGTCATAGTCATTTATACATTTATCATTGTAGTGGTTGTGTGCCATTATCGAAAGTTTTGTGATATCGGTAACATAAAAAAATTACAAATATCGAAATCAGTCTATATACCCAATTTGCCACAGAACGAGGTGAACTCGACAAACCAACGAAAATCTATGCGAGCTAATCTGTTAAACAAAAATTTAATGGACTATAAAACTGCTTCCCATTTTTTTATTTAATTCTGATAAATAGTTTAAAATTTTGAGGAAAGCTTGTTGAATTTTTTTTTTTAATATTGCACACGGCATTATGTATATGGTGTTATTTTAGAATAATGTACATACTTAACATGCATTACTAGGATGGAAATGGTAATAACCCGAGGCATGCCCATTAAGTTTTTTTCAGGTAAAATAGCGATTTTTTTATAGATCCTTCTTGTTATATAAAAAAAATGAAATTTTTCGCAGATAACGTAACGGTTATGATCTGTATAATGAAAATCGTAATCAAGCTATTAAAACTGAACTTCTATTTTACTGATTTGGAATTTTATTTTTTCTAATTATTCTTGCTTTTCCACCATAAGTTTTCCATTAAAAACGGCCTCAAGCTCAATAAAAAATTTTGAATATAATTCTATTTTTTCGATAAATTTTTCATCGTTATTTTTTTAATAATATTATGGTCGTTGTTTTCAGATCTAATTTATCGGTCATAGAAACGCAGTCTCCATCACAACGGTCGGAAATTATCGAAAAATCTAAAATCCAAAATAACGATTTTTTTTGGTCGAAAAAAGAATCCAAATTTAACGATTATTCTTGATCGGAAAAATAAAATGAAAAAAATATGATTTAGTAATGATCTAAAAATAAAAATCCTAATATTTAACGGTTATTTTCTGTCACTGGTTCTATTAAATTAAAAATAAGTAAATAGTTACAACTTGTCAATTATTTGGTTTACATTTTATTAATATATTTTATGCTTTTTTTAATTAATACAGTCTGTACTTCGAAAAATCATTGAACTACAAAACAAAATATAGTATATAACTAAGTGAATTAAATTAAATAATTTTTTAATAAAAAATAACGAAACAAAGTTTTAATTTGGTATTACTGCAGAAATTTTTAGCATCGTCTCGCAGTTCGCTTGTACATCGTTTTTGCGGTCCGCCGGTTAACTGTGCTTTTCATCCGCTCACGTGGTCAACGGTGCACAGTGGTATTTCGGCGGAAAAACACAATTTTTTGAATATTCAATTTTTATGCTTGAATGATTTAGCCTAACAAAAAGAAATTTGAATAAGAAAATTTCATTGTAACTTTGTACGAAATTGGCTGTTTCATATCAAAGAAAAGCAACAGAAGTCTGAAAAATTTGATTCAACTAAAACTGATTGAAATTTTTGTTTACTTAAGCAAAGTGTTTTTCTTATAACATTTATCTTTATTGTTTTTGTTGTAGGCTCATATGAAAATATAGCACCCACTACAAAAAATAGAGAAAAAATCAGAGCAATCGACCAAATATTTTAATAAATATAAACAGACAAAAATTACACTTTATAAATGCTAACTTTGACACTTTTGGTGGACAAAAACTATGTTTCTCTCGTCTTCCTTCGCCTTCTTACTATAAAAAAATGAAGGATCGGAATATTTTCTATCGACTTCTGAAAAAGAAATTTGCCCATATTGGCGACTTTTAACGTAACCTAATATAGTAATGATGGCATTCGTGGTATTTTGAAGGTGTTTTTTGGGGTTAAATTTGCATGGGAGGTATGTACATACATATGTTAAATATGTGTTAAAATAAACCGATTACTGCAATTTTTTGTGTGTTTATTTACAATATTATTACTAACATATGGCCAAAATTTCGGAATGACATGTTCATCGGTCCGCTTGAAGTTAGATTTGTATGGGTGGTATGCTTGGAAATAAACCAATTACGCCCAATTTTCGAGGGCTCGCACATAACGCTATTAAAAAATATAGGGACAAAATTTCGGAGTTATATATTCATGCACTTTTTATGGCACATTTTGAGGTTAGGTTTATGTAGGAGACATGCTTTAAAGTAAATCAAGCACGTCAATTTGTAAATAGTTTTATATTTTTATTTATTTTCATACATGTTACATACGGAAAATTTAGGTTCTTTACCGATTCGTTCTAATTTTTTTCCAAACGTCCAGTACCTCTGTGCGGCGTATAAATTGTGCACCAGAATGAGTCCGAGTCAAATTGAAGTCGTTTGGCAAACCATCACCAAAAAATGAAAAATTGATTGTATTTTAAGACTTACGTGAGCTAGACCAATTTGAAAACACTTTCAAAAGTTTCATTATTTTGGTTCCTTTGTTATAATTTTTAAACCTTTTTATGCAGACTTTTTAAGCTTTAGTGATTTTTTTAGAAAAAGTTATTATTAAAAATTAATTTTATTTATAAAAAACTCGATTTTCGGAGGTACTTTTAAGCTGGACCCATCACGAAAATTTTTATTTTTTTTTCCGAAATGTTTTGGCGGAAGTCTTAAAAAATAAAACATTTTATATCTCCGTGAAAAAATAGTACTGATATTTTTTTGTTTAAAGAGTTATGCACCCACCCGATGGTATGTATGTATGTACGCATGTTGCATATATTAATATCAATACTGCCATCGTTGTACATCCATTTCTGCGGCATTTTGATAAAACACCTTATCTCGAGTTATGCCATTTTATCTTTAATGCAATATTTCATTGGGCTACCAATGAACTTTAGGTTAGCCCTCGGTGTAGTTTAAGATGCCTTATTATTTTTATACCCGAGCGCACTTGTGCACAAGGGTATATTAATTTTGTTCACATAAAGGTGGTTTGTAACAGCCAAAACGAATCGAGATAGATATAGACAAATGTATACATAAATGATCAGGATGAAAAAAAAATCGATTAAGCCATGTCTGTCTGTCCGTCCGTCTGTCCGTCTGTCCGTCTGTCCGTGTACACGATAACTCGAGCAAAAATTGAGATACCTCAACGAAATTTGGTATGTAGGTTTCCCTTAATCCAAGGTAGGTTGGTATTGAAAATGGCCGAAATCGGACTTTAACCACGCCCACTTCCCATATAACGGTAATTTTCAGAAATACGAAAACTGCGATATTTTAGTAACTACTGGAGATTATTCACTCAAAATTGATATTTATAATAAGTTTTAGACGAAAAATAAGAATATTATAAATTTTTGGAAAATGGGCGTAGCCACGCCCACTTATTGTTACATGTGTATATCTTGGTAACCGCTGCACCAATTTCTTCCAAACTTGGCACAGTTGTTGGCCTTGGTACAGCATAAAAAACCGCCGAAACTTTTTAAAATCGGACAATAACCACGCCCACATCCCATATAACGGTAATTTAGAGAAATACAAAATCTTCGATAAATCATTAAATATTGAAGCTAATTTATTCAAAATTGATGCTTGCAACAATTCTTTACCAAGAAATACGTTTATGGTAAAATTTTGGAAAATGGGCGTGGCACCGCCCACTTATGATCACATATAAGTATATCGGTAACCGTTCTACCAATTTGTACCAAACTCGGTGTGGTTATTGTACTTGCCACGTGTAAGCAAAACGTTGAAAATTATTGAAATCGGACTAAAATAACGGCCGATTCTCATATAACGGTAAATTTAAGAAATGCTTGAAACTTCAATATTTCGAAATTGAAGGACGCTAATTTACTCAAAATTGATACACCTCGGCTTACCATCTAGCGGAAGGTTTCGGAAGGGTGAAAAAACATATATTTAATACTTGCGCCGGGTATTTAATGTTCGGCTCCGCCCGAACTTAGACTTTCTTACTTGTTTAATTCAAAGTCAAACCATCTAAAGTCACTTAAGTGGTTTTCATTCACATTCAACTTCGAATTGATATTATTGTACCCGCAGTAAACAAAACTTTTAGTCGGCATGCGGCTTGCCACGCACAAACCACACTTCGTTACATTGCAATTTTTAAGAATGGAATTTTTATAATGCCTGGACAGGAGTTGAGCTTACTTAAGGAAATTTGTCGAATGTTTGATAAGCACCACCGAAAGTAAATAAAATATTCCACTCTTAATCAAAACATTCATAATAAGCTACGTCACGCATAGGAATGTCATATTTATGTACATATGTATGTAAATGAAATTTCTTTTTTTTCTGTCTCTTTTTTTTAAATGTCATGGACATTTTTGTCGTTTGGGAAGTGCACTGATAACCATTGCGTAGTAGCCGAAGCAATTATAGCAATAAACAAATAATAAACTAATATTTATTGAAAATTCATAAGGATCCATTATTTTTGTACAGTTGTGATCACAACAATAGCAGCAAATGCATAGTGAAACCAGTAATGATAAGTAATAATACCACATAGTAGAAACTAGATTAGTAATTAACGTGTTAGGAGATAACAGGAAGCCAAGTATCAGTAGGTTATTTGTAACTTATTTCTGTTAGACCACCAAAGAAAGCCTTGCCCAGAAACCTCTTTTTGTTATTGCCCAGTGCTGCGGAGATTCTTTAGCGTTTCTTCTGTATTTGATAAGTTACAGCTACGACGAGAAGTGTCCTGTGAAAACGGCAATCAGGCGAAGCAAGTCTGTTCTGTCCAGTTTGATAGTAAGTGAAATATGTATGTATGTATGTCTTTCCACATATGGTTAACCACATTTTGTCAGTGGTCATAGGTACGGTGACCATATTTATGAGAGCTGAATACGGGACAAAAAATAAGTTTGCACATTTTTTCCACAGCAACTTACAGATCTTAAAGCCTTCTTCAATGATCCTAGATGTATTAGCCCTGCAGCAGTATCCTTTTACCCGGTAAAATTTGTTAAACAAATTCGTTAAATTCGACTATAATAAAGATCAATTTTAAGCCGCTAAGGCTTACCATTAATTTTTGGCAATTTTGTTTTTGCGGTGTTACGTATTTTTTTCATATTAAGTATGTCCAACTATTTTTTTGAAAAAGGAGCAAATGTGCAGAACTTTTCACTCGCACTTTATTATACTCAATTTTAGTGAGATACAAAATTGCAAACCACATTTTTTTTCACAGATTCTAATTAAAAAGTTAGAAATTTTGGTGAAACATTGCAGAATTAATTTTTATAGTTTTTGCTTAAAGTTGGAAATTTGGTATTTGGTATGGTTTTTGTTTGGAAAAGTGCTTAACTTTCATTAAATAAAAATAAGCATTAAGTCAACTAAGGCAGAATAGACAAAACTTACTAAAATGCCGAGTCCTAATTTCTATTTTGGTCACTGTATTTATTCCTCGATTCGAATCACAGGCATTAAGATTATAAAATAATAACTGTTAATGGAGAAAATTATGATCATATACCAACATCACTTGAAACTCGTTCATAGGCATGCCATTTAATGAGCTGTTAAGCCGTCGAAACACCGAATACGCGCCAAATACAGGACAGTAAAATAAATACAGAACATTTGGCGTCCCGTATAAAATAAATAAATTACCAGGACAGTTGGTCAAAAAAGAAGACTGTCCCGTATAATACAGGACGCATGGTCACCGTAGCCATTCGAACTAGCTCGGTCAAAGTTACGTACGCTCTAACTTGTTTTATTGAGTAGAGATATTTAGCGCTGGAATTAATCACCGCCTGGCTATCCGAGTAAATAGCAGGGCTCTTTCTAGTTCGTTTTGAGTCTAATACAGCTATTTTATATTTCACTGAGCACGTGCTTACATACTATAGCAGACTATTTACATATGGCTACACAACTGCAGCAGAGTCAGAATCTGCGGTCAATATCGAAAGTAATATCCCCGTTACTTATTGGCATCGCCCTTGCCCTACAGACAACTTGGGGGACTGCTGAGTGGTCACTTATCGTGGCCAAAACACGTGACTGTGATACATGGCAACCCGATTTTCCCTTCTTGCCTTAAAGGGGATGACCTTTTGAGGAACACTTTTTTTGCTTCTGTCTCGACTTTGCAAAGATGAGTTATGCGACCTTTGGTAGCGATTTGTAGATATACAAACACCTGAGCTCTGTAACATACAACAATCTGTCGTGTAAAACATGGCTTACCTCGCAAGGTGCTTACCTATTTTCCCAGTGGGATATGTACATATACATACACATATATGTACATATATGTATATACAAGTAGATCACGCAGAAATAAGAAAAATAATCAAAGCCATTAAATGATCATAAACTGGCAATAAAAATATTTTGTTATATTGTTTTGGCGCCAGTCGTAAAACTTTGATTACTTAAATAGTATTTATTAAGAATCAGGCAGAAACAAAAAAATAAAATATAGAATATTAAATTAACGCCTCCATATGTACATACACACATACATACATATGTATGTACATTGACTACTTTAATTTCATTCTTGGCGCTTATCTGATGAACAAGAAGTGGTAACAAGATGACGTCTCCAGAGCTCGGCGTTAACTAATAAAAATGTGACTGATAGCGCGCAAGTGATGCTCCTTACAGTCGTGTGTGGATGTTTGGACTCATACATATGCACACACCAGTACTGTATATATGTATGCTAAATATTATTCACGCTTTCTTTGCCTGACAAAATTTAGTATGCCTTAATTGTACATTGGTTTTTAGATTCATCAAATTATGTATTGCTTTCTACCCAGCAAAAACTGCGACGTCGCATGCTACTAATACCCCCTCTTGTAATTGAATCATTTTATACCCCAATTCCAATTTAAAGAGACTTAATAGTATTTATGCGTGGTCCCTAGCTTAAGCAGTTATACATTGAACCTTGTCGATTAGACAAGGATCATGATTTACAGAAGAGCCTTTTCTTTAGCAAACCGTTCTGTGCAATTTCTGGGAAAATTCGGCAAAAAACAGATGCAGTTTATACGAAAACTAATACTTCTGATTCTTATGGAGTTTTGCTTTGCTTTAAACGCGCAAAATTTTTGATTCAAAGTCTTGCGAAATAGTTAAAGAAAATGGCTATAGGAAGATTTTTTACTCTCCTGTGAAATTTTTAAAATGGGACTTAGCAACTTTTCTTTCTAAGCTAGCGATATGTACATTAAGCCGTACCGAAAAAAAGTTCACCGTTCACCGCTGGGTCTAAAGTATTTTTGCAAGGCAATTGGAACAAAAAATTTGGGCCGAACCTTTTAAATTTTTCGGTGACACCGAAATTTGGTAATTTTTTAAGTTTAATGGTTTTTGGTGAGCTTTTACTGACCTTAGAGTGGTAGGAACTGAGATCTGGTGGATAAGGTCTGGGGTACGTGGGCCAATACACTTTGCAACAAAAAAATTTTACCCCGAAAGAAAAACATAGATATATCAATCTCTGTGATCCGACTGTAAATTCTGAAGATATCACGAAAAATTGTAAAAGATGACCTCGCGTTCGGCAAAAAATAACATCGAAATTGTCTTCGAATTGAAATACTTCCTTAACAAAAGTTTGATGAAATGATGAACGAGAAATGTAGAAAGACGACCCCCACGCTCGGCAAAAAAAAAAAAAATTAATTTTTTTCGAAATTGCAATAATACATTAAACTCAGGAGTGTAAAATGAGTTTTTATTCGGATAGTCAAATTAAAAAATATCTCAAGGAATATTTTAATAAAGATATCGGTAATTATATCGATAACGGCCTTGAAAATATAAGCAAAACATCGTAGTAAAAAAATCGATAAATATCCGTAACCCATGAAGCTTGGTAGTAGTAAATAGTAGTAACGACGAATGGTTTCTGTATAAAATAGTTTAAAAGGAATAAAAAAAAATATTAGAAAAACGACAACCCGACTTCTGGATCAACCTGCAACGGAAAATAAAGCGGTCGATATTTAAAATAATCTCCTAAGTGTAGATCCATCTTTCTAGTACGATTCTTATATAATAAAGTCGTCATTTTAGTTAACAAAAAACTTTGAAAATCACCCTAATAAATTAAGTAGTGCCGCATATTAGTCCAAAGCCTCCGTCAATCCATTTTAATACATTAAAAATCGACATCTCTTATATACCCACTCTCAAGTGCTAAGAAAGCTCGCATCATTTTAAAACAAAACTAATTATAATAAAAAATCGCCATAAAAAAACTAAGGAGAAACAAATCGTCCGATCAATTAGCTTGCAAATGACAGGAATGCGTCACTTCCTCCCCATGCGCCAGTGCTTGACAACCTGTCAACTGACACACTTGTCTTAGGCGCCACATTTAACAACCGACGTCACTATAAATAGAATATCCTCCATAATTAACGACCATTTGTCTGGTATTAGAATTTCTAATTTCCTTCACAGCCAACAGAGACATCCATCCATGCAACACTTTCTTTACACGCAAGCTTGCGCGCATGCGCAGTGCAAGTCCAGCAGTAATATTTAGCTACAGTCATATGTATGTATGTATATGCATATGTAGCTGCAACAACGACGACAGGCCATATATTTAAAAAAAAAACTAAACTGGTTGTAGCAAGCATCCAAGTCTTGGCTCTGATTGAATGTTTGTCTGCTACTGCTACTGCTACAGCCCATTTAATCACAGGCTGTAAAAAGCTGTGCAACCTCCTCTATCATTGCCTCTAACTGAATTAATTAAATTGTTGCAAGAAATTCCGATGGCGCCTGCCACAGCTACTGGAATACGCTAGCACGCGATCGCAGTCGACTTGCAGGAAAAGCCAATAGGAAATTTGTGGGGTAGCTTTGTGAGTATGTGTATCTAGTACATAGCTTCTTTGGCATTGCGGGGTTGGTGCACTTTCTATGCAAGGCGCTGTAAATTGTTGTGACTGAAGTGCTAACGTAATGCACTCCAAATGGAACAAAGCAAAGTCTTATCTTAATTTCCTGCAGGGCACACATATGTATGTATGTACATTGTAAAGGATGCTTTGGACATACCCATCGCAGTTAAACATGTGTACCAACATATGTATGCTTGGATGAAGTATCTGAGCTGGGAATAGCCATAGAGATTTTTTTCTCCGCAATACTTTGGCGCCGTTGGCCAGCGCCTCGAGTTACTCTTAACAAAGATCACGATCTTGATTGCGCGACGTACATTTCATAATGATAATGTCTATGTTGTTGATGGGCTATTTCGACGATTGATTGGTGGTATCCTCGCGTCCAATCACAAATGCAAGGCAACTGGTTTCGATGTGTCTAACTTGTGTCAATGTGATGCACATTCCATGAATTCCGTTATCGTTGAGGATGATGAACTGCTGTCTGCTGGAATTTGTCTATTTTTAGATCCACCTTGGTGTGGAAAATATCGGAATTTATTTTTATAAGGCAAAATGGTATGTGAACATATTTAGTTAAGTGACAACTTATTTTTAATTTAGACTAGATTCCTTGCCTTTGGCTCAGGAAGTTAGGTTGTAGATAATGAATAAATTGTAGCTTGCAATTTTTGCGGTAATTGCCTGGGAGCTCCAACATTAAATTGCTTTCTTGGTGAGAAGGGTGATGACAAGCTATCTGCTTTTTTTGTTGTATTGCTTTCGGCTTCATATCTATCATACAGGGTTAGAAATGTCTAATGTCTCACATGGGCTTGAATTATTAGAATGTGGAATGAATATTATCGTGTCCCTTTACTGGATCCATACGAGGTGAAACAAGCAATAATAGTAATAATAATAGTTTGGCGCTTACACATACATAGCTTAGTATTTGCGAGGAGGTTACGGGTTTTATCGGGAGTGTCGGAAAGGATTTTATTGCCGTCCCGTCCGAAAAATGTTTAAAGACCTTCCCGATGCCGTCCATCCTATCGACAATGCTCATTGAAAGGCCATCCATGAATCATCAGTGCGGAGAATCCACCATTCATCAGACCCTGACTGCCTGTGTTTTACCTTCGGCCAGCAGGTCCAGCATTCCTTTGCTAGCTTAGGGCACACCGCGAGCGAACGCTGGTACTGATTGCTGCTTGGCTTTCAGAATAGATGTTTACTTGCCTTTATGGTCGGTGGGTACCTCTAGGAGCCTAAATTTTAGAGTGATAGAGAGCTTCTTGCAAAATAGCTCTTCACCAATCCATCAGTGAAGCTTCGACCCATCCGTGTTGAAGTTCATCGGTGCCAAACATGTATTTCCCGTCCACTGAATCCTAAGTACGATGTGAGCGAAGAAAGAACTCATTGGAGCCAGGCAGTGCTAGGCAGTCATCCATGTTAACAGGGATAAAGCTGTAGCCTCCAATAGTACTAAAGTGAAAGGATCCTGGGTAAATTAATCATCCAGTGCTTGGAAGCGTATTGCTGCAGCAGCTTCGCTACGATGTCAGTGGTTAATACCAGTGTGGAAGTAATCTTAAGTGCCCCTCTGATTCCAACGAAAGTGCACCGCTGCACCCGCTCCGCCTTGCTGACTAGGCTAGCATTCAAAACTACATTCCACCAGACGAGGACTCCATAAAACGTTATTAGCTTCACTTTGGTTTTATAGAGCCTGAAAAATAATAGTATAGAGTTCTCATATCTTACCGATTTTTCTTTGCAGCAGTAAAGTGTCACGGATGCCTTTCTCACTACTTCCCAATATTAGATTTCCACGACAGCTTCCTATCTACATAAAATCAGGCCCAAGTACATGACTCTGTCGCTAAACGAACACCTCTGATTGAAAGAAGAGTCAGTTCCGTCTTACTAGAATTTACACCGAGTCTACTGTTGGTACACCACTTAATCCTCAAGTTCAAGCACCCGACAGCCTTTACTCAGCAGCTCCTGTAGCAGGTCATTTACGACCGAAATCCGAAGAAAGGGTGATTGCTGTGAAATCTTGTGAAGAAATGTGAGACTTTTTGCCGACCGTGGGTATAAAAGTACACTCTCCAAGTCCTGGCGATATACCCACGCACAACGCAATTAACGAAGATTGAAGCCAGCCAAATGCTTTTCTTACTGCCAAGACGTCTGAGAAACGCAATCCGACAGAGAACCACAGTTAGGCCAATAAATCTTATTGAAATGCAACTTAAGTGAGTTTCTATTCGATTCATTCACAAAGCAAATGTGTTTGCTGGAATAGTGTCCAGAGTGAACCCGAGATCTCTTCCGGTATGAGCTGCATTCAATCTGTTTGCATTGCAGCTGATCTGAAGCTTAACGTAGGGTGTGGCCGTGATTAATACCGTCCTTCGTTTCACCACCGCTTCCTTGCAGGCGTGGGCGGGGCTTATGGCTTTGCTGGAACGGTCTGTAACATTCCGACAGTAACTACTCGTGAAAGATGAGAAAAATCTAAGTAAGTAGTTCCCACATAATTATACAGATCGTTGTAATGAAAAAATTGAAAGAATACATGTCTAGCGCACATGTCAATCTCATGTTTCAATATCATTCTTGTATTATGCAGAAGCAAAATGTAATTCAAAGGACATTTCGTGCGCGTGTCTGCCATAAAATGTTTTTATTTAGCATATTCCACTCATTTTTGATTTCTCTTGCATCATTGCAAAAAAGATAACAATGCAGACAAGGGCATCCGTAAACAATATTGTGAATGAATTTCAGTCTAAGTCTACTTACTTTACAGTATGCAGACGAAAATGCATAAACACGGAAAATTTTTCGGATTAAATTTTTCAATAACATGGTCACAGTAACGGACACGTGGACTTCGGTGAGGTGGGGTAATTGCGATGCGATTATTCGCTTAACAGGGCAATTCTAGTAACTTACTTTCAACACAGGACTAATTGAAAAATCTGCCAACGTGAAGCGTTATATTGCGTTGTATTGTTCGTAATACGTTTCTTCGATTAAATTAAATTTTAAAAATAATTTTTTTTGTTTTCATTTTAAACCAACAAGAACCAATAAGTAAAAGAAAGTTAAATTAAAAAAAAAATAAAGCCAAAATAAACAAAAATAGTTTTTAAAAATTTAATGAAATTAACAAATATATTTGTTTTTGTTATTTATGGCCTTATAACAATTATATTCAACAATTTTATTGAGGCGGGTTTTTCGGCCTCAATCTCAAATTACAAAATATATGTTTATCTTTTTAAAACAATAAAATCTAAAAATTTAAAGAAAATATTAGAAAACAGCAGTAAACAAGATATTAGACAAAAAAAGCAGCATCTATTTAAAAATTAAGCGAAATTGAAAAACAAAAACATTTTTATTTATAAAACAAAATCTAAAATTAAATTTAAAAAAGTAAAAAAAAAAAACAAAAAAGACCCTAAAAATTAAATGATAGATATAAAATAATTTATTTTCCTTTTTAAAACAATAACATCTAAAACTAAAAGGAAAATTAAATTGAAAAAATAAAAAATAAAATCTATCATCTAATAAATAGAAAAAAATAAAATGCGTTTCTGAAAAATTAATCAAATTAAGACAAATACATGTAATTTTTTTAAGACAATGAAATGTAATAATTAAAAGAAAATTTAAATAAAAAAACAAAGCATATGTTTAAAAATTCGCTGTCCGATATTTCTAACCCGGATTTCTCGAATGACACACCAGTGCCAGAGAGATATTAAAAAACCCTGTACCTATGGTCCGATTGTGTTCATATTTGGAATGTATATCTATTACCTACACGGAAAGAAATAATTACGCCAAAAATTTGCCGTTAGGTGACCGATGCGATTGAACAATCTGCATCTACGGTCCGCATTGTTTCATATTCAAAATATATACATATTAACTACATACTTGATAGAGACATAAATACTGTTGCCTACATTACGTGTTATAAAATTAAAAATATTGTAGGTTTTTGGATCAAATTTGTTTACATATTAAATTAGGGTGTATCACTTCCATACTAACAAAAAAATCGATAATGCTTTTCCATGTGAAATATAAAACTATAATAAGTTTAAGATTTCCGCCGAAATATTCCGGAAAAATATTAAGATTTACGTGAGTGTTTTAAAAAAAAAAAAAATTATAATTCTTCTACATATTTACCTTAGATGATAGAAGATTTTAAGCTTAAACGGTCGTATTTAAAAATTATATAAACGCAATCAAAATAATGAGATTTTTGGAGGTATTTTCCAATCGGGCTGAGTTTGGGTAAATCTTAAAAACTATTTTTGCGGAAGTCTATAAATATAATAAATTTTATAATTCCGGTCGAAAAAACCACAACTTTTTTTTTTGGTTATACACCCTCATGTATGTATATGTATTGTATACATACGGAAAGAAAACATTCATTCTAAATGTCTGCCTTTGTCCTTCATGCACTTCAATGCTGAGGCATCTTTTGTAGCAAGCCATGTCCTCTTTAACTGTCCACAATTTGTAATCCAGGTAGGTCGGAGAGAATGAGAGCTGGCAAATTACTTTGGAGCCAAGTTTGGGTCCTGCTGGAAAGTTTTGGAACAGGGATTAGTCAAGCGGATTGACAACAGCTTTCAAAGCGGTTTCTTGTTAAACTTCTGCCGATGTTATGTCCCCTTGTTTCGCAGAAATGCAAGTCAGTGACCGCATCGTAAGAGACATCCTACCAAACAATAACTAGAAGTGGATGATTACCCTTTTCGAGGATTTTGTTAAGTTTCCTAAAGGCTAAAAGGTTAAAATGAAATTTTGCTTTTAGTAACCTTAACAAACACCTTGACTTAATTTATTTTGTTTATTGATTTTAGTGCAGATAAAAGTTTGTTTTCAATATTTTTGTTAAGTTAATTTATTTTTAATATGTTTCCAATTTCATGACGCAATACTGTAGGTATGTATTGGTAAAAATAATGCAATTAACATAAGTATACAGTAGTAGGTAAAGTTCATGTACGTACATACTGAGTATGTATGTACATTAGGGTGGTCCAAAAATGCATGGGGGAAAGTACAGTCGTAATTTTTATGCTCTAACCCCCTAGGATTGTTCTATACCGAAAAAAATACATCGCTATTTTTCATTTTGAAATCAAAAAATATTTAGAGGTCGCTCAAAGCGCCCAAAGTTTTCAATGTATTTTATATGGGGAAAAAACACCTTTTCGTATAAATGGTATAGAATTCTTATAAATCAATATTTTTCTATCGGAAAACTCTGTTTTTCTGCAGCCAGTAATAATACCCAATTGTTTATTTAACCATTTTTTCATCGCAATTATAATTTATAGGTCCGCCAAAAACCTACAAAAATCCCGAAAAATTCAATGGGCGGACCTGAAGAGAACCAGAGTTTTCCGATCGAGAAGTATTGACTTTCAAGAATTCTATACCATTTCTACGAAAAATTTTATTTTTCCCATATAAAAATACATGGAAAACTTTGAGCGCTTTGAGCGACCTCTAAATATTTTTTGATTTCAAAATAAAAAAATAGGGGTATTCTTTTTACGATATAGAACAATCCTAGGGGTGAGAGCATTACAATTCCAACTTTACTATTTTTGGACCACCCTAATGTACATACATACATATGTATGTACATATATGCAATCGTCCCCGAATCGGAAGGCAATTACCCCTGATTTTGGTCATTTCGTTATTTACGCGCCAATTTGGTCATTAAAATTTCCTTTTCTATTTGTCTTCTGATTATCAGCTAAAGAAAAAAAAAATACATACATACATAAATATGCGTCCATGTGATTTTTTTTTGGTAAACAATGTTAATTGAAATGTAATTAATTAAGAAACAAACAAGACTTAAGACCTTCTGCATATTGGTCTATTTGTATGTAAATGCGTCAAATACAATTTCACAGTTGGTTCAATCTCAATCGAAAACAATGAATTATAGATAAACAAAAACGCAAAAATAAATTACTTGCAGCTTAGAAGAAAATTTTTCGAAAAAAAAAACATTTAAATATGCAAATTTGATAAGAAAGCAATCGCACAGCAGCAGCAGCAACAACAACGGCAAACGCTCTAGAATCCGTGAACCTCCATTAGGCCTGCGGCTCAAGCGATAGTGGAGGCGCTGACGTTGCTCCCGATGCCGGTGGCGTTGGCGGTTTCGGTGCTGTGCAATTGATAACTCCAAAGGAACCGAAGCATGGTGGCATATAAATATGTACACTGGCTGTCACAAGTATGTAATACATACAAGTGAGCCCGCAAAAAAATGTATTTTACTTCTTAATTCCGCTTCAAAAACCTAAAAACTATTCCAAATTTTAGTCAGAGTCAAAAACGATTTGCGCGCCGAATTTTATCTAAATCCGCCAAGCCGTTTCTGAGTGAAGAGTGTCGGTTTTCATTTAATCACAGTTTAAATCATCCGATACGACTAAAAAGTGTTCTAACATCAAAAAATAAAACTTTATTGCACATCTAAACGACAAGCCTTTAAATCTAAAATCTCATTTTTGAAATTCAAAAGTGCTTTTCGAGTAGGTGGCAACCCTAGTCAAAAATATTTTCAAACTAAATCTTACTTATTACTCTTATTTTCATATTTCATAAACTTTCTACTATATTCGACTTTTCAAACGGGTGGCAACCCTCTTCAAAAGTATTTTAAAAACACAAGTCTTCCTAAATATCTTTCGTCTCACATTGTACTACATATCTAAATTAACTGGTGAACTAAGTTGATTCGATTTTTTAAACACGTGGCAACCCTCTTAAATATAACTTAGAAACAAAGCATTTTCAAACTCATTTCGATTTATAGCATATTATGATAATTCATTTAACTTAAAACGCTTAAAACACTTCGAAAATGTTCAAACTAAAGATTTCTTTACGCTCTTTCGTTTGACAGCCCTATTTTAATATTTCATATAATATGTGTTTCATTTTATTATATTCCCTTTTTCCAAACGGTGGCAGCCCGCATTTAAAAAATTTCAAAGTATAACCGTCTTTAACCTCTTTCGTCTGATACTCTTATTGTGATACATATTTCAATAACCTTTTTGCCTCAATTAAAAATGAATTGATTTTTCAAAGACGTGGCAACCCTCCTAAATATAGTTCAGAAATTAAGCCGTTTTAAAACCATTTTTATTGTTACCCATTCTTTAATGATTTGTTTAACTTATTAAATAATTTGAATTTAAATTTTGAAACAGGTGGCAACCCTCTTCAAACAAGAGATTTCTTTACGCCCTCTCGATTGACACCTACATTTTAATATTTCAAAAAGCGTATGTATAGTTTAATTAAATGCGGCTTTTCAAACAGGTGGCAACCTGCTTCAAAATATTTTCACACCAAAACCTTCTTAAACTTCTTTCGTCTGACACCCATCTTGTGATACATATTTCCTATTGTAGTCGTGCATACAGTTAAAACGTAAAGCCTTTTTAAAACCATCTCATTCGATACCCATATTGTAATAATTGATTTAACTTAAATTATTTAGCAGGTAGCAACTCTTTCAAAAAATAAAACCTTTTTGCACATTTGCAGACCAAGCAATTTAATTGGAGATAATATAATAATAAAATGATATTTTTGAATCGAGTTCACGTTTTTTAGTAATATTACTTAAGGTACGTCCTCAAATGGAATCACAAAATATAAGAACTAAAATTTTTGAAAATTTAAATGGCTCGAAAAAAAATAGTAAGCTTTTCGCGACTGCGAGTGTACTTACATACATATGTGTCAATATATGTTAATTGCCTATAGATATGTACATACATTAGGGCGGGTAAATTTTTATGGGAGATTTTTTAGAGTTTGCCAAATTGCGAAGCATTTTACTGTAGTGTCGTAAAGAATGACCAATGGTTTCCTCGCCTAATTTTGTTTAGATTTACCTGTAGAATCCTCCTATGCTATACGCACATCGTCAAAAAAATTTTACCCGCCCTAATGTACATATGGAATTTTTTTTTTTTAATATTTTTGTACATATGTAAGCATGTGTATTTCTTTGAAGATAACATAAGTATATGCATATATGTATGTACGTTTCTACTGATATAGGCTTTGTTGACGCGCTGTCGCCGTCGGAAGCTTTCCATTCATATTTATAAACATAGTACATGCTATGTATGTATGTACATATACATACATACATACATATACACCACCATTACCATTTTCTCTGCTTTACGAATGCTTATTTTAAATGAATTCCTCTTCTTATTCGTCTTTTTTTATTGCTTTCCTATTTTTAGATCGGTGCCTGAATTACCTTTTCGAGGGTTATCAAATGTGGAGTATCTCAGTGTTGGCGACAATGAACTCGAAGAAATCCCAAAGCACATGTTGAATCATATGCCAATTGTGAAAACATTCGATATGGGACGTTGTCGCATACGTTCCGTGCTGCAGGATGATCTCAAAGGCATACAAATGGTTGTGAATCTCTTCTTGCCCAGCAATAATATAAAACGTTTGGATAAGGGCGCATTTCCGACCAGTTTATTCACCTTGCATTTGGGACGCAATCAAATCGAAAATCTCAATGGCACACTTCGACATCTGGACAAATTGGAATCGTTATTCATTAATATGAATAGAATTAGCAGTTTGGATAATGAGCTACCCGAATCGAATCGCTTGAAATTGATTATGGCACAAAATAATCGCTTAGATCGCCTGCCGGAGAGCATGCGCTACATGCACAAGCTGGAGAATTTGCATGTGCAACACAATTGCATACGCACCTTCGATGCTATCTTCAAGCATGCAAAGAACTTGAATGAATTTCATGCCTTCAACAATGAGATCGAGTATCTGCGTCAGGATGATTTTCTGGAATGTGAAATGCTGGAGGATATCGACTTTTCGGTTAATCATATCAAGTCTTTGAATAGTTCCCTTTTGCCGCTGAGTCGTTTGTATCGTGCCAATATTTCATATAATGAAATCGAAGAATTCTCAATGAACGAGATTCGTGGTTTGGTGATGCTGCGTCATTTAATGTTGAATAACAATAAAATCAAACGTCTCACCGGTCATCAGGAGAACAATATCGATCAGAACTCATACTTGTTCGAGCTTAATTTGGATCACAACGAACTGAAAACCTTGGATGGTGCTTTGATGGGCTTGAACAGCTTACGTATATTGAGTTTGTCCTTCAATCAACTGGAGCGCATTCTACCGGAGGATTTTATCGGTTTGGCAAAGTTGGAGATTTTAGATTTGTCGCACAATCAACTATTGACACTGAAGGAAATGGAGAGGGTGAGTTATATTTTCAATAATATGTATGTAGTGCACAAAAGAATAGAGAAATGATTCGGTCGAGGTATTTGTTAAGTCTTTCGCAAAGCTGCAAAACCATTGTCTCCGGAAAAGGGTTTATAATAGATCCAAGCAATCAATCAACCTGGGTCGCATTCATTTTAGGGAGAGCACCGTCGGTTTAATATACAGACTTTTTTCTTCAATTGCAATTTCTTTTAAATTTTACATATATATATTTTTTTATTAATTTTAGAAACTTGTATTTTATTTTTTTCTTTATTTAATTTTCTTTCAATTTTCACATTTTATTGTTTTACAAAGAAAAGCTTTTTTGTTTGAATTTCATTTAATTTTTAGGAACTTATTCTTTTCTTTAACGTTTTTTACATGACTTATTTAATTATTAAATTTTATTGTTTTAAAAAGAAATTTTTTTAGTTTCTTTTAATTTATAGAAACTTATTTTTTTTTTCTTAAGCGTTCTTAGCTAAATTTCGTTTTATTTTTAGATTTTATTATCTTAAAGAGAAAAATATATACTTCTTTATTTCATTTTATTAGGAAGTTTTTTAATTTCATTCAATTTTTGGGAAGTAATTTGGGTTTTCTATTTAATTTTTTTTTTTCGTTTCTAAATAAACTGAAAAAAAACAAGTAAGAAAGTCTAAGTTCGGGCGGAGCCGAACATTAAATACCCGGCGCAAGTATTAAATATATGTTTTCCTCCTTTCCGAAAGCTACCGCTACATGATAAGCCGGGGTGTATACATTTTAAGTAAATTAGCGTCCTTAAATTTCGAAATATTGAAAATTCAAGCATTTCTGAAATTTACCGTTATATGAAAAGCGGCCTCAATTTTAGTCCGATTTCAACAATTTTCAACGGTTTGCTTTTATGTGGCAAGCACAATAACCATACCGAGCTTGGTACAAATTGCTAGAACGGTTAGCGAGATACATACATATATGTGATCACAAGTGGGCGGTGCTACGCCCATTTTCCAAAATTTTGTCATAAACGTATTTCTTGGTAAAGAATTGTTGCAACCATCAATTTTGAATAAATTAGCTTCAATATTTACTGATTTATCGAAGATTTTGCATTTCTCGAAATTACCGTTATATGGGATGTGGGCGTGGTTATTGTCCGATTTTAGAAATTTTCGGCCGTTTGGTATGCTGTACCAGGACCAACAACTGTGCCAAGTTTGGAAGAAATTGGTGTAGCGGTTACCAAGATATACACATGTAACCATAAGTGGGCGTGGCTACGCCCATTTGCCAAAATTTTGTAATATTCTTATTTTTCGTCTAAAACTCATTGCAAGTATCAATTTTGAGCAAATTATCTTCAGCAGTTACTAAAAGATCGCAGTTTTCGTTTTTCTGAAAATTACCGTTATATGGGAGGTAGGCGTGGTTATTGTCCGATTTTTAAACTTTTCAGCCATTTAGTATGCTGTACTTAGGCCAAGAACTGTGCCAAGTTTGGAAGAAATTGGTGCAGCGGTTACCAAGATATACACATGTAACCATAAGTGGGCGTGGCTACGCCCATTTTCCAAAAATTTATAATATTCATGTTTTTCGTCTGAGACTCATTGTAAGTATCAATTTTGAGTGAATTATCTTCAGTAGTTACTAAAATATCGCAGTTTTCGTATTTTTTAAAATTACCGTTATATGGGAGGTAGGCGTGGTTATTGTCCGATTTCGCCCATTTTCAATACCATCCGTCCTACGCCCAAAAGAAGTTCACGTACCAAGTTTCGTTAAGATATCTTAATTTTTACTCGAGTTATCGTGTGCACAGACGGACAGACGGACGGACGGACGGACGGACGGACGGACAGACAGTCACCGCTTAATCGATTTCTCTTTTCATTCTGATCATTTATGTATACATTTGTCTATATCTATCTCGATTCGTTTTGCCTGTTACAAACAACCGTTATGTGAACAAAGTTATAATACCCTTGTGCACAAGTGCGCTCGGGTATAAAAATAAATAAAAATTTGCCACCGCCAAAAAATGTTACGATAGTGGTGGTCGCACGGAGTCAGCAGTCAAGCGAGTAAGTAAGGGTTAAGACAAAACGGTGTATGTATGGTGTCAGCCAATCAGATTAGGAGAAAACTCTAAATTTAAACATGAAATATGTAGAATCTACGTAGTATAGCACTTATGTATATATAGAAAAATAAAAAATAGGAATATAAATTTAAATTTTTAATTTATCTACAGAGAATTATTATTTTTAAACAATCTCAATTACTTCTATTACTTTCCAGACATTCCTTCCAAATCTGAAAATTTTAAAGGCAGCCTACAATAATATTACAAGATTGGAAAAGGATTTCCATGGCTTACCCGTACTGTGTCAAGCCAACCTTACGAGCAACCAAATATCATCGATTTCTTCCGAATTAGTTTCGCAAACGAGGTGCATGAATCACAATGTTCCTGGCAAATTGGAATTGTATTTAGATGGTGAGTTACGCTCCATATCCTTCTGTAGTTCTTAATTTTCAACGAACCATACTCATATGTATTCTTGCAGACAATCCAATACTCTGTGACAATCGCCTCAACGAACTATGCCCCATTATGCTGAAGCAAGAGACGCGCATACGTGGCAAATCCCAGTGTTTCGAGAGTGATCAAGAGGTTTGCACCGTTTTGCCAATGTTGTTTGTCAATAACTATCCATTGATTATACCCACGCAATTGAGCCAACAAGTATTGGCCAATGCGAAACCCGTCGTCATAGTACCGCTACTCAATCAGCCATTGAATAATGCAGATGACGTGTTGCCACCTTTGATTGCGCCGCTAGGTAAACCGATTTTAAAGCCAATCATAATTGCGCCATTATCAGCAATCACTCCAACCACAAGTTCCACTACGACGACCACCACAACAACTACTACACCCGAACCTATAACCAATGAAAAGGACGAAACTTTGGAAGCACCGACGAAGCCAACAGCGCCCATTTTGGAAACTAATGAAACAGGTGATGCTGAGCATATTCATGTAGCGGGTAAACCAAACATGGCTGAAGGATATGCAGTGACAACAACCACCATAACTTCCGCACCGAACACAGCCAAAGAGTCACCGAATATGATTGATTTGAATAATAATACAATGGAAACAACATTTGATGGCAAAATTGATGCAGCAGTTGGCGAAAAGGTGCCCACAGCAGATGCCGATATTTTCAAGGAGACAGAAGAGCAACCACTACAACCGCCGCAGGTTCTTTCTGAGTTAACTAAAATTGTGGCTCCTCCAGTTGCGCTAGTGCCATCATCGGCTGTTGCTGTCGAAGAGGTTGCTGAATTAGCTATACCGAAGACAGTATCAATGGCGCCACCAACTGAGTACGCCACTGTCGAATATATTCCAAATTTGGATGAATTCCTACCGGGAAATCGTCAGCCGCCGAACGTACTCGAAGAAGATTCGAATTCGAATTCGGTGCATGAAGAATTTCCGTCGGTCGTTTTGGCCGATCTCGATAATGCACCGCAAAGTCTACTAACACCAGATGAGCCACCCGAAAATCCTTAAATTTGTAAGAAGCACAAAAATAAAACAAAAAAAAACACAAACACATCTACATTATTAAAATTTAAGTTTTCCCCCCTTTTGTGCTGTCGTCTACTCCCACTTCAGGTTAATTATAAATTAATTTAATGCTGATTATCGTATTTAGTTTTAGTAGTTATAGTTGAAAGTTAAATATAATTACAGTTTGTTTCAATTTGCATACGCACATCTAAAAATCATGTATCACACACACACACACACACACACACACACACACACACACACACACAC
>NW_023458565.1:29557825-29560439 GCF_013731165.1 Rhagoletis pomonella | reverse complement strand
CACACACACACACACACACACACACACACACACACACACACACACACACACACACACACACACATACAACTTAAATAAGGCCACACGCACTCTCAGTTCTACATACATACTCGTATACACACACACACAGCCACATAAATAAGCACATATCCAACAATCCCAACCATATTTAATGTTAAAATATTTCAAATTTTAAGTTATTATTTTATTCTTTTAATTTTTAACTTTAAGTTACTGTTTCTCTTGCTGTAGAATTTAAATGTGAAAAAAATAAATAAAAAATAAAAACCAAGTGAAGATATTCCACGAGCAATTAACGAATCAAAGCGAAATATATTGTAAATGTTGATTTATTGTGACTAAAAATTAAATAAGTTTATATTTTGTGATTATGCCAAAATTTTTACTCACTCACATATTTAGTGAGTTTTTATGTATGTATATCTAATGTATGTATATGAAAGATTCGACTTTCGCTAATTTATTGATCAGCAATAAAAGTGTGAAGTCAACCATTGTTTGATTACAAATTTTGGTCATTGTAATACATATTCGTTTGAGATAGTTGCAACATCCTTTATTTAATAACTAATTAATCGCTTGATGACAATAATATTTAGAAAGAATAGTTAAAATTAGTAATTTTGATTGCCGAAATCAGCTATACATTGCAAGCACAAGTATTGTATATGTGTGTTTTTAAAAATAAATTCGAAAAATAAAAACTTTAAAGTTTCTATGCATTCTTCTTCTTCTTCGTACGATAAACACGGTTATCAGGCATAGAAAATAACGTCCTTGGACAAATGACGACTATTTTTGCTGCGTATGCCAGGACTTGCTCGAACTCTACTTCGGTTAGGTGCAACTCTTGCAATGGATTGATGTCGACCTAGAATTATTTAGCGTATGTATGTATGCCCCAGTGACAGAGTCCGAGTTTGCACGCAGGGTCCATCGTAGTAGACGAACTACTCTGCCTTCTTATTGAAAATGGCTTGGACGTTCAGGGCTACGAGAACGACATTGCCATTTTTAACCGAGTTAGGTTCGCAGACATCATCTCCAACCTCGTACAGAATGCTCTGAACATAGTCGCCAAATGGTGCAGTAATAATGGGTTAGCCAGCATACATATATCCATTTCCAAAAAAAACAAAGAAAAGGGGAAAAATTACTAAAAGCATTCCTTCAAGGAGAAAAGATACACTTCTCTAAAGATTCTCATGGAATCCGATTCAAGGTAGCGCTATTCAAAAACCCAGGGCCTCTATCGCGACCTGCCGGAAACTAAAGGAAGCGGAACGGGGGCATCAGACCTTAACTGCCATGGTGGATGCAGCCAAGTGCAAAGACTGGCCTACATCACTGGCATCACTGGTGCGATGAGATCAATACTAACCCCAGCTCTCGAGGTGCCCTTCCACCCTCAGTGTCATTGATAAAGACAACGGACTGCGCATTAGCTTTAGGGACCGCTGCCTTCCAGATATAACTTTAAACAAACCTTCAAGAACCTTTTCCCCCGCAAACACAACGAACGACCTAAACACCGGAAGGACTGCCACTTCTGGTATACTGATGGCTCGAAGACTGGCTACAGCATCGGTTCCTTTTCACCAGCATGAGCCAAGGTAGCTCCGTCTTTCAGGCCGAGATACACGCGATTGAATTATATATATAATAATACATCTACATGCAAAGCGGCGCTCTTCGCCCTTAAAGCGCACGAGGTCATCTCAAAGCTGGTGTGGGATTACCTTCAGCTTTTAATACTCTTATCGCTTAAAGTAGAGTTGGCCAGCGAAAGCTTTCGTTTTGAACCTACCCTATATAAATTGTACAGAGAGCTTTTGAAAGCTTTGGCACTCGTGCCTATGAGGTGGCCAAGTGTGGCTTAAAGGCACCGGGTATACCTCACATTAAAACCGGGATGCAGTGGAGTCGTAGGAAATGAAGCGTTCTTTGGTTATTTTGCATTTCAGGTGACGATAAATTTCTTTATTTTTAAATTTGGTGTAACTTTTCAAGGTAAAATTGGAGCATATATTAATATTTTGTTATCGCTATCGATAGACAATTTTTTACTTAACAAGAGAAAAAAAAACTGATAGTGGTACCTGTAATGGCATTGGTTATTGCAATTTAATAAAATGAAAATGGTAACGGCAAAGGTAGAAGCTAATGTTAATTCTAGTGATGATGATTATGGTAGTTCTAACGGTAGTCCTAACGGTAGTGACAATGGTCATATTTATAGGAATGGTCTTCCTTGGGTAAAAATACTAAGTTGATAGTCAAGAAATGCCTGCAACGAAGTTTAATTTCCTTCGGTCTATGATGAATTATCTCCATTCTAATGTTATGCGGCTATCAAAACCCAATATACTCAAACAAAAACAAACGCATAGGCTTTGAAATAAAAACTGTAAGAAGAGTTACGGTACTTAAAGAAATATCCGATGCTATATCATCCGATGAGAGGGATTTTTTTCTTTTCAACATTGGCTGCATCATGGTGGAATAATACAAGGTGTTGGATATTGACAGCGTTCTCGCTCTAATCCGCCATCTTGGCTCCCTTAGCTATATCGGTGTTTCCCTCTTGAAAAAA
>NW_023458565.1:29535917-29557725 GCF_013731165.1 Rhagoletis pomonella | reverse complement strand
AAAGCAACAGCAGCTGATAAAAACTTTCGAGCCATCATAATCAAAAACCTGAAAAAAAAATTAGTTGCAATGGCAGCAAGTGAAACAATTGCAGGAGCAACAGCGGCAATCATAACACACACACACACATCCGCACGCGTGGGGCTCACTTGCATTGCTGCTGTTGCTGCAATCGGCGGATCGACAAGACAGCCAGCCGAGTACAATCGATCGGACGGTTCAAATTGATTCAGAATTGCACTCGACAAGCGCAACACCAGCAGCAGCAATAGCAAAGCAAGTCAAAAACTTACGAGAATACCAACAAACAATAGATAGTTGGCAGACCTCCATACATACTACATACATATGTATATGGAGAAAACGGCTGAAGAAGCTGGAGCTGCTGACCAGCGGCGATCTGTCGTTATACTCGGTATATTTAGGTTTGTATGTGGAGAACAGTAGTAACTCGGTGCGGTGCGATAACACCGAATACAGCAACGCTTCCAATACTTTGACAAGCACGATCAACAGCGATCAACATCGCCAGCATCAGCACCAGCACCGGCACCGGCCTCAGCACCCATACAAAGCGGCTAGCAGCGCGCCGATCAAAACACCGCTACTATGTACTACTGCCAACCACCGTTCAAGAATCGATTCTGATCTTCACAACGCCTAACGAGTAGCTACTATCCTCCATCGTCACAGTGAATTGTTTTCCCAGTCGTAATCGGATCGTGTTGGCAAACGGACGTCAATAGCGGAGCAACGATTTTCAATTGATTGAACTAAACTGAACTGAACCGAACCGAAGTGAACTGTGTGAACAACACAACCATCGATCAGTGCGCGCATATCAGCAGTAAAAACTGCAAACGATCAGAAAATTTTATAAATTATAAATTAAATTAAATATCTATATGTACATATATAAATATATTTTTTATATACATATATGAACAATACCCTGCATACGATTGAATGAGGAAAAGATTAAATTTTGATATTTGTTGAAGCGGCGAAACAACCAAAGTACAAAGATCGCATATAACGGGTTTGTAGCTAGAAGAAAAATCGAGCAAAATTTTTGAACGCATCCTTTAAAAGAAAAAAAAAAACTTAAAAAAAGTAAAGTTGATTAACTGAAAAGTGAAAAAAAACTCGTTAAACATTGAAATCGAAAAGTTGAAGTCGAGTTGAAAAAGACAAAAAAAAAACTAAAAATTCTCATAACTCACAAAAGCTAAAATCTCCGCATGAACGGGGAATTTTAGAGGGTGCCTGTTAGATTATTTCGAGCGATACGCGGCCACTTGTTGCTGTCTAGATGTCAAATGTTAACATTTTATATACCTACGTATGCATGCTCAAATTGAGATCAGTAAATACATATACACGAATTAAGGGCATTACTCAAACGAAAAAATAAAAATAAAATCTTCAACTTTCTACATCGATTTTTGTTAAAGAAAATCTTAAAACTAGTATTGAAAAGTGATTTCAAACAATCCACAGTGAACTAACTATTTAAGGAATTTTGGGGGAAAAAAATAACTTTACAATATGGAAATTCCGCGCAAGCCTGCGTCAATACGTTAAAACCCCGAAATCGTGCAAAAAAAAACCCCACAAAGTAAAGACGAAGCAGTTTGCACTAAAAAAAAAAAACAAAACAACCAACAAAGTCCAAGGCACTTACGTTGCCTGTGGCCTGCCTTTCTACACTCACACACTACGCTGTGCCGCTTTGATCCTTGCAACGCACTCAGTGCATGACTTTGAGTGCGCGCGCGCCCTAACATCAACATCGGCAGCGGACAGAAGCTAAGAACAACAAGCAGCTACACATAAAAGTTAGTACGCCTACAACATACGACGGACTTGAGCGGCGATAAACGCAGCAGTGATAAGCGTTGTTAAGCCGGCACGTACACACATACAATCAAACGGAAACGCATACATTCAAACACACACGCATATACTGATATTTTAGGTGCCTACAAATGTAAAGAGCTTAACGGCGCATTGTTGTGTGATGAAATTCGTATACTAAGTGGCGTGAAAGTCATCAGATTGATAAGGATTGACTGCAACAACACAAAAAACAAACTAAGCAACTTTTGAAAACAGTACAGCGTTGTGCATATATTTATTGTTTTTGTTCTGTTTTAATTTGTGTTAGTGGTTTTAAACAAACAAACAAACAAACAAAAAAAACAAATACAAATATAAATACATCTGATTAAATATTCCACGCCTAAGTGACGAAAGTGTGGCAAACGCAATTGAAATCGTCTTGAACTTTATCCTTCATTGAAGCGTATTACGAAAACACGCAGCCGCAAAATGGCATCCTTTGTCTATGCTGTTTGGAGTATAACCAATGTCGCTTCGGTGCATTGTGCCGTGCGTCCAGAGCTGTCGCCCTGTACCTGTGAACCCATCTATGCTGACAACTATGTGGAGCTGTCGTGCGAGAAGGTGGACTCGTTCCATCAGATCGTCGATGCTTTGTCGAATAAATTTGATCCGGACGTGAATATAAGCTTAAAAATATCACATTCACAGTTAGAGGACTTGGAAATGCGTTCGTTTATGGATATGAAATTGAAATTGGTGAAGCTACGAATGCAATGGAATTCTTTGAGGTGAGTGTACTTTGATGTGTTTTTGTTTTTTTTTTTGTCGTCGGGAAAGTATTGGCATAGCAAAATGTGTATAATAATGGAGTGTGAACTGGCACTCTGAATTTATGTATGTATGTACATTTCTATATATGTATTTGTTTGGAAAATTGGAATTTTGGGAAATGTAGAATTCATAATATATAAAATTCGTATATCAGTTGTTTTGGGGTCGGTGGGTCGGTGGAATGAAAACGTATTTTTTTCATATCGCGAAACGCCACAGTATGTAAGTTAAAATGGTAGTCCAGCAAATATATAGTGAAAAAATTGCGTACTTTTTTGAAAATAGTCAGAATCCTCTCAGAAATAAATGCCGCACAGTGGTCAGATAAACCTCGTTTTACGAGAAAAAGGCTAATTTTAAGACTTATATAAATTAGACGGAATAAAGCTATTGTTATTCATAAATGCCCAACGAACTCAAAACTGATTAGTACTTTCAATAATATCTTCTGAGAAAGCGGCTGAATCCGTTTAAAACGTTCTAACAGTTATGAGTTGATAACTTTCTTAACAATTTTTTTATGGAAACTTTCGATTATAACACTAATTGCTGGTTCGTTCTTACTTCTTAAACATTGAAAATAATGATTCCATTTGAAATATTACATAATAAATCTCGGTTGCTAAATTATTAACATCTTAATAACACGGCTTTTTTCAAGAAATATTTTCTTCGCAAAGGTATAACTAATTTGGTAGGACCGAGTAGGATCTTCATTCCTTTACCGAAAACTAATGCAAAGGTCCCTTTAAGGATCTACGAAAAGAAAAGCCGCACATACTTGCGCCAAAAAGAGTGGCGACCATTTTTATTTCACTAGACCAACTTTATTTTCCGAATAACATAAAGTGTGTTAAAATATTGAAAATTAATGTAATTTATTCTATATTTAACATCATATCATTTATAAGATGTGCCTTAACAAAGCTGAAGCAAGAATTCAAAAAATTACTGAATTCTCATGAAATTTGGTATTTAGAGGTTCTTAAGTTCGCTCATTACAAATTTCAAGCTACACCTTTTCCAACAGTATTTCAGAAAAACACAAATGTATTTCAGAAAACCTCAAATGTATTTTAGAAAAGGTCAATTGTATTTCAGAAAAAATCAAACAATTTTCAGAAAAACGTAAATGTATTTCAGAAAAGGGCAAATGTATTTCAGAAAAGCATAACTGTATTCTAAAAATATTTTTCTGAAATACATTTGCGTTTTTCTGAAAATCTTTCGATTTTTTCTGAAATACAATTGTGTTTTTCTGAATTTCATTTGGCTTTTTCTGAAATACATTTATGCTTTTCTGAAATACATTTGCCCTGATTTGATTTTTTCTGAAATAAAACTGTTTTTCTGAATTTCATTTGGCTTTTTCTGAAATACCATTGGCCTTTTCTGAAATACATTTGAGCTTTTCTGAAATACATTTGAGGTTTTCCGAAATACTTTTGAGTTTTTCTGAAATTCATATGGCCTTTTCTGAAATTCATTTGGCCTTTTCTGAAATACATTGGTGTTTTTCTGAAATACTGTTGGAAAAGGTGTAGTGTTTGAAAATTAAAAATGAAAAATCCAATATGGCGTCCGAAATTTAAAAAAATTCAAACCTGAAGAACTTTATATAAAAATTAAAAAGACTGAAGTTTTGGAAATTACGACTTTCGTATAATATAAAACAATCTTAAAAAAACCGTTGGGCCTAGATCAAGTTGTTTAGGCTGAACATATAGCAACTGGCCCCAATTATCCTTAATATATAAATATAATTACTGCTTTATTTCATAATTTAATCATAAATTCATTTTAGATATGTTATATATATTTGTATTATATACGAGATAAATAAAATTTTGCTAAACAAACATTTTGTGTTACTCAACTGAAAATGACAGTTGATTTAACAGTTGTCAAACGACAGTCTTAAACTCTTAAGGATTTAATTTGACACGCAATTCGTGATTAGCATGTCTAAAAACCTATTCAGTGGCATTTCGAAAAAGATTGTCTTATTTTTAGAAAAATTTGTATAGGCCATTTGACAGCTGTCAACTGTCAGGGTTTTAATTTGACATAAAATTCGTGATCAGCATGTCAAAAACCGTAATCTGTGGTATTTTCAAAAAGATTTTCTTAATTTTATAGAAATTGGCAGTTGATTTGACAGCTGTCAACCCTCAAACTATAAATTTTATGGCATATTCGGATTTAGCATCCGCAGTTTTATTATAATCGTAACAGCCTTTCGCGTAAAACTTGGCTTCTCCTACCACTGTGTGCCGGCCGTTTCTGACAGCCACTCATTGAAGTCCCTGTCTAGACACCGAAGTGGCCTGAATCGTCATGTCAAGTATTCGTAATACACCAACCTTACTGCTTGAGGGGATTACCAACCGTCGCTCGCCCTTGACTTTGTGATATAACCGCCATTTGTACACTTCGTAATCCTGATGGATTTGCTTTGCCGATGCTGAGTCGAATCTCAAGGATGCTACTATTCCCTGAAGCTTTTTATCCTGCATTTGCATCGCAAGCACCCAATCGCTACTACCCTCTTGCATAATGGATAAAACATTATCTGCTACTGACCGACATTCGCTCGATGGTAAACTGAGAGCTCAACTCATTCCGTCTACATGTAGCATCTTATCGCCATGTCGATGAACAGTTTTGAAATCGTATTCTAGTAATTTCCGCCACCATCTGGCAATATGTGGAAGAAGTGATGATGTTGCTTTCGTTGTAACAATAGCGTTACAGTCGGTCACTACGACGATTTGTTTTCCCAGAAGATACATGCTGAAGCATGTAAGCGTCTCAACTATCGCTAACACTTGCAACTCGAGATTCGTAAATCTTGACTCGGCCTCGCTGCATTGTAGGTAGCGGTACCCGTCTACGAATTTGCGAAAGAATCCCGTTAAACCCGGCAATTGCCTTACTTGGGAAACAGTTGTTGACTAGGGAAACTCCTCAGCATAGATCGTCTTCGTTTTTTCTGGAGATATATCTGCTTCAGACATATTGCGCCCCAAGAAAATTACCTCTTTCACACTCGAAATGTCGTAGTGTAAGACCGCCTTTCTTTACCGCTTCCAATATCTCTCGTACAACTATCATTCCTTCTTCGCACGTCCAAGTAGCTATGATCAGTTCGTCCATAACTTATCACCTTGTTCTTTTAGTATTCTCGATAGCTCGCATTGCTTTGCAAATGGTACGTGGTACCGTTTACCCACTATAGCGCTTTCTGTTGTAACATCTATGTCCATTGTTGTAGTTTTGGACCTTCTCAGCGTGGAAATTCCTTTGGAAAAATATTTAACATACTCATTTAACAATTGAAGGACTTCCTTGTTGCTGCTGCTGTAGATCCTTGCTGACGTTTAACTGTGTCCCGCTTTTAATTTGCAACATCATTGAACCCGAGTCAATGATCAAATGGTCAGCAGCCGGACTCCAACATTTGCTATCGCTAATTTTGATCGCCAAAAACCTCCAAAAGAATAGCAGGCGCGCCTAACAACACGCAATATCTAGTTGCATGCGCCCCATACTGCCAGGTTTGGCTGATTACACATTGCATATGTTGCGTTTTCATGGTGTAGACTTTTAGGCCCCAATACTATTTATTTACAGATTTTTGACGACGAAAATTTAGCGAAGCGATAGCCAGAATTCCACTGTAGAGTTGAGCATGCTATGTGGTACCTCATACAGTTGAGCATTGATAACCTTGTCTGCAAACTTTATTTGCGCCTCCGCCATTTTAGATAACAAAAACCTGGTAACATCGAGTTCAGCTCCAAAAGTGGCAATAAAGCGCCGTAAAGTATGCAATATCAGTAATACTAGAATGCATTGATGTGTTACCTCTACAGCTTAATTTTCGGCCATAAAGTTTGTCGACAACAAAATCGTCCGTATCGTCCAAAATACGTACATATGTAAATCTGTAAGTCGAGTTAAGCAATTTTTCATTTATGCAACCAAAATATCTACTGTTAATGTTGTTGCAAAGTTTAGTCAAAGCTTCTTCATATAATAATTGCCATTAAAGGAAAAATTTTCGCCTTAGAAATGTGAACTCATTCTCACGGCTGCGCATTTAGATACAAACATGCATACATAATATGTTTTCAAATGCATGTATGTATGAATGTGCAATTGTGAAAAAGAAATGACATTATAATGGGCATATCATTTAATTACGCTTTCAATCAAGTAATTAGTGCCACAAATGGTTTATAAGATATTGGAATATAAACAATAACAGAGTAATATCCTCAGCATTGCGCCCGTTTTGTAATTTTCTTCAACATTGTACGTACGAATGCATATGTATGTATATAGGGAATAGCCCAACGATGATTACATCTGAGCAGCAAAAAAAAGTGTTGTAAATGAATTTAATTTTTTAATTAGGAAATGCAGCAGCAAATCTCTTTAGCCCCCGCATGACAAAATACATATTGGCAATTTGAGCATTCTTTTGTACACACGTATGTACATATGTACATACATTAGGGTGCATTTATTTATATATTAAGATTTCCGCCAAAATATTTCGGAAAGATATTAAGATTTACAGTAAATACTTTCAAAAATAAATGTAGTTTTAAATTTTTTTTTTTTTTTTCAAAAAATCACCTCGGTTGATAAAAGAGTTTAAGCTTATAACGCCTGCATAAATTTGTTAAAAAAATTTTATCAACGGAATCAAAATAATAAATGTTTTGTTACTATTTTCAAATTAGTTCAGCTCCCGTAAATCTTAATGCATACATATATGTATATTTTGGCGAAAGTCTTGAAATGTAATATTTTTTTTTATTCCGGTGGAAAACCGCAACTTTTTTTGTTGAGTCACCCTAATGTAATGATTTTTCTTCAGTTCCCCATTGCAAAATGGTTATAGGCTGAGACGTATGGGTGGACCTAAAACAAGCGCGTGGGCAATCATACAAACACACATACCCACATTTTTTCACATTTCGTAAATATAATTGCAATTTAAGAAAATACATGCAGTAATGACGCATTAAATGTTCGCTAACACAAAAAAAAGAATGGCCTGATAAGTCCACTTCGCATTTTTATTGTTATTCGAATATGAACTAAATCTTCGTTAATTGAGAATTGAAAAAAATAAAATAAAATAAAATTTTTAATAGGCTTGAACACTTGACACCTTTTGCATAATGAATTTATTCATTAATGCGCTATCTAACACAGCTATACATACATATGTACACACGTATGAAAGCGTCTTGGTGCAATGAACGTGATTTATCAACGATTTCTACTCTCAAATGGATCGGTTTAGCAACTATCGAACACTGGCTTTTGCTGCTTATCAGATTTCCCACCAAAGTATTTATATGTATGTATGTAGTGAAAATATATTTATCTATGTACATTAGGGTGGTCCAAAAATTCATGTGGAAATGGTATAGAATTGCCGAAAATCAATATTTCTCGGGCGGAGAACTCTGTTTCTCTTTAGGAGTCTTCCAATAATAATACCCAATTGTTTATTTTACCATTTTTAATACTGGCGATATTTTTGGGGTTTTTGGGGGACCTATAAAAAATATTTTTTTTCGGTAGGGGTAGGGGTGAGAGCAATAAACCTACGACTTTACTTACTTTTGGACCACCCTAATATACATATGTACATTCTATGTATTTCCTTGCTTCGATTTCTCTCTCACTAATTTAAATAATTTCCTTGCCTTGAAGCTGGTTTTAATCCCAACTGGGCTGTTTGAGTTGATTAGCAGTTTTAGTGTTATTGTTCCTTTCTGTGAGTTGTTGCATTCAATGTTGTTTGTTGCCTTTTGGTGATGGTGCATTTTTGCTGTGACGACAACAACGATCACAACATGTTTCTTATCACCCTAAATGTGTGTTTTCAATTTTTATTTCAATATATGTACGTATATTAAAAGTAAGAGCAAAAACGAAATTGTTTTATTTTAGTAATCTTATTCGCTGTATTAACGTTCGCCAAAAGATCGTTAGTACCGTGCTAATATTCTGCTTGTAACATAATAATAACTACATACATATGTAAATACATACAACCATTTTCTGAGATAGGGCGACCTTCCACTCAGATGACGATATTGTATTGATTTGGCAGCATCACTAAGTTGGTATTATTGAACTCTCAGACAAACCTGCATATTTTATTTACAGGGCAATTCTGACTAAGACAGTAAATAGCCTTTCGTAAGACAAATGAAAGACCGATGGCAAGACAGTTCGAAAGACTTTAGTTATTCTAGCACAAAAGTCTTAGAAAAAAGGCCCTCTCATTCACCACACGTGGTGAAAAGCTATTTCGTAAGAAAGCACTTGTATGTCATTTAAGTCGCGTTGCTCCAACAGTCGCAATGGCCAAGTCTTGGGCGGCGGAACTTTATCTTATCTTGTTATTTAATTAAATTTATTTTTTTGCTTTATTTTCATATTTTTATTTATTTTTTACTTAATGGCTCTATTCTGTATAAGTGACAAATTGTTGTCACAGTTTTTTTACGGAAATATATATGAAAAAGTTTAAATTTTTCAGTAAAAAATTGTTTGTGACCGATAAATTTCTTTTATTTATTACTTTTGATTGCTTTAGAAAGAGAAATATATATGTTTTTTAAATTTATTTTGATAAAAAAAAACTTAAATGGCGAACAGCATAACTATAAGGCCTCCTCGTTAGCAGACAGTAAAGGACTTTTGTGATAGTTGCCAGAATAGACAACAGTTTTACAAAAGCCTTTAGTCTTTCGAAAGACTGTGGTGAGGTGAAAGAATATAATTTCATAAAAACTATCTGTGGTTGGGGAGCGTAAAGTTTGCCTACGCTCTCTTTACTCGGGGGAAAATATCCTCAATGTTGCCTTGCCTAACCTATTCAATTCGCAAATTACGCATTTTTTTACAATGTCACTTCGAAATATTTAGATTCAATCGATCGGAAAGTTTTATGTGTACCTTAAAGCATAGTTGATTCCAGCCCACGAACCGATAGTAAAGCCCCAAATAGGAGCCCCTTCGATTAGAGGTACGCGTCTCCTCCTGACACTCACTTGTGGAGGGCACTTACACTGGACAACTTTGTCTTCCAGTGAAAGTATGGAACATTCCTTACACGCCCTCTATTATATTCCGCTCTAGTTGGTCTAGTCTAGTTTTGGGTTTCAGCACAATCTTAATATATTTATTTTCTGACATTTGGCTTGACTATATCAAATTTTATAGGCAAATTTTCGAATAAGGCAGTGTCAAAATCTTTCTTCTCGCTCTCTTTACTTCATCTCATATAATTCCACCATGATATAGGCTAAGGACATTAAACATATAGTATATACGTATGTACATATATATCAAAAACCGCAGTTCCTATTTGGTTCTATCCGAGAATATTTGGCCGTATTTTCACGAGATGGGCTCCAAGCCCAACACACAAGCCGTTTAACTAGATGCATCCATATGACTAAATTTCTGAATTGTATTGCCTTATGCGATTGCGAAAGAAATTAAGCTAATTGATTTTTCTACTTACTCTATTTGTTTACTATGCTTATACGTCAAATTCAATCCATGCCTCCGGATTATATACATACATACATAGGTACGTATTTGATAATTTGCGAAAGTTTGCGCAATAAATTGATTGATTTGGTGAAATTCAAAGCTCTATGAATTATAATAAACACTTCATTATACATACCCATTATAATCTTTTTAATCTTCTGTGTGAACGTAAATACATTTGTATGTTTCTTCGAGTCGAAATATGCGATCGTATGACGTATTTCGGCATGTGAAACCAACAGATCCGCTACCTACTGGAAATTACTAAATCGCGCTAGACTATTTGTGGTATTCATTAAAGTAAGCATTAGGGTGATTGATTCGGTTTTTTCAAACCGGTTTCCACCGTTATTTTTTTTTTTTAATCTATAGGCGGTTTTTTTTTTTGAATATTGAATAAATCGTATTTGTTGATCGAACAGACCGCTTTTTTTAATTTTATCCAAATCTTGACCTCTGAATAAAACTTTTAGGTTTTTAGTTAGATAGTTTGAAAATTATATCTACATAGGTATATTTGATTCCAATAAACGAATGATTAGCGCTTTCTACGTGTTTAGCCGAGATTCTCTTCGCATTCGTGCTCTACTTTTTTATGGGAGTTGTCATTTTCTGCCGAGGAGCGACATCTGCTTGAAAAAACTTGGGTTGATGTTGCTGGATCCAGAAATTAAACCAGGGATCTCCCGAGTGGCAGTAGGCATCTCTAAGCACTCGGCTACGGCGGCAAGAGCTCTACTCAAAACCGAAACAGTCAGAAAAAATGCAATAAAATATCTAAGTATTAAAAAAACGTGAATTTTTCACTGATTTTTATTTGTTTTAATTTTGATATAAAAAAAACTTAACTTATTTTGATTTGCTCTTTTCTTAATAAAAGGTGACTTTACTGTTAATAGTTCAATGGTATTTATATAAAACCGGTTTATCCGGTTTTTTTCTTAATTTCAAAATCGGCAATCGTTTTTTTTCAAATTTCAATTTTTCGAATAACTCAAAAGCCGCTTTTGGAAAAAAGGCGAGTAGTCGAATACCCTAGTAAACACTAACTATTAAGTTAATTTTTGTAATGCGACTCCAATCTAAACCTGATATTAGGGCGAAAGCCTTTCGTTTCGCAATGATACTATCGATTAGTATATGCATGTAGGTGCATACAATTAGTATGTATGTGTTATGTATTAATCAACATACATACATACCTATGTACATATGTACATATGTAATGCAATATTATCTTTAACAATATTCATGCCTTACAATGTACAAGAATGAGCGAAACGCAAGAGGCATACTCAAAAACCAAAAAGTTCAGATCTAATCGAATTATTCCATTTGCCAAAGACTCAATTCATTGGTGGCTTCAATCTTTGCTGTTGCTAGTAATTTATATCAATTGACCTATTGCCATAATACGCCAGTCACCAGGCCAAAGCAGACAAAAGGAAATGAAATGAGGAAAATAAGGAATATATGTATGTATGTACATTAGGGCGGAATAATTTGTTCGTAGCAAGCGAAGTTCGAAGAAAGCGTAAGTATAGCAAATTCAAATTCTACGTTTAATCCTAAGCAAAAAATGACGTTTAACCCTCTTAAGTTGCAAAGGAAAAAGGAGTGCATTGTAACTTTTTTCGTCGAAATTTATTTTTCATTGTTTCAAAAAATGTTGTACATAATTTTCTATTTTTTCGGTTTTGTGAAGCAATTTCTTAAATATGAAGAAAACACCAAATTTTGTAAATGGAAAATTAAATTCATTCAGAAAAAATTATAATAGGTACACTGATTTTTCTTTTAAAAATTAGGAGGGTCAAATGTCATTTTTGGTATATAGTTTGTTCACCATTTTTGCTTAGAATCGAACGTAGAGTTCGAATATGCCAATAACTTTTTTTGAAATTAAATTACTCCGCCCTAATGTACATATTTATATGCATAACTTAGAGTGAGACTCATACATAGTTATTTAGAGTCTGAATACATATCTGCGGCAATACGTAATAGTAGCTTAAGTCGGGTGGATGGCTTTAGTATAATGCAACATTGCGTTTATTCTTTACACCACAAGGAATTTTTTGATGACATTTAATCAGAATATTGACTTGCCATCAGTGCGTCATTCGCAATCGTACCCTGCAAATGGCACATTATACTAAAGCCAGGCTCCCGACTTAAGCTACTACATATACCATGTGACCACAGATATGTATGTATGTAAACGAGGTTATGTTGCAAAATTTTTGAACCTAAGTACCTTTAAGTGTCATTAATGTCGTCTCATGCGTGTAACCAATTGCCAATATCCTTAGTAGTAAAAATACCGAATTTAATGTCGTTAACGTTCAGTTAATGAGTCGTTAACATCACCATCTATTGGTACTAGGGATGTTAATTTTTTCGCTTTTTACGATGCCCGGATTTTCGGGATTTCGTTATCACAATCCCGGGATCCCGGGATTAGTCCTAGGATTTAGATATTCATTACTTTTCAACAACTTAAATCGAAAAAATTGTTTCTATCTCTCCTACCATAAAATAAATAATAAATAACTAGGTTTGAAACCTACTTTTTTATTTAAAGTGGTGTTTTTATTTTTCTCTCTGACGTCAGTTATTATTTTAAGGGACTTTGCAATTTCAAAGATATGATTAATTCCAAAAATTATTTAAAAAATTTAATGCAATGTATGGCTACCAAATAAATGAGGAAATTTCTTTAGAATTAAAAAAAAATTTAAATTTTTTGGATTCACAAGGACGAATAGGTAGTGTTTGAAGCTGATGAAGTTAGAAGGACGAAATGCGAGGATGTTAGCGAGTTTATATAAGTCCTTAATATATATTTTTTTCAAACACAAATAATACAAAATTTCAAGGATAAAATTTTAAAAGGACATTTTCAATACTTACCAGTCCTTATGCACCAAAAAATTGAATCTGATCAATCTGTACAGAATTTCCTCTTTAATTTGATACCCAAACTTCTTTTCTGAGCACATTTCCCTAAATTTTTTAAAACATTTTTAATTACTGCTGTCAGAGTGACAAACTAGAAATACAATTTTACTATATTTGACCCATGGTTTCGCGAATATGTTGTTTTTGTGTGTACATTTTGTATCGCACGGTGTTATATGTATAATGAGCTAATAACACTGTGAGACAAATGGTAGGGGTCAGTGATCGGGAAGGGTTCAAACTACCGGGGAAAGTTATATCGGTAAAAAAGAAGTTATACGTATCCCGGCGTTTCGCTGGGTCACGTCTAGGAATCGAGATATATATATAACTATTATATAGGGGAAATTGTCACCTTTGGTGGTCTTTTTTTAACATAACTCGAGAACCACTAGTCCGATTTTGCTCAAACAAATTTAAAAAAATTAAAAATTACAATTCCTTTAATCTGTTTATATAACGTTTTTCTATATAATCAACAGTTCTGCATGAAATTAAAAAAAAAATGATTCTTGTGGTTTTTGCTGTTGAATGAACTATATTTTTCAAAATAGCATCGTTTTCAAAATATCTTCAGCAGGTACAATCCCTTTGCTTGTATCAAAAACTATATTTTCCAATGACTCGAAAGCGTTAAGCTCAACTAGAAAAAATTCAGTTATAATAATTAATATAATAATTAAGAGATCATATAGAAATTAATATTTGTGTGACAGACTTTTGTATGCACATTCTTTTCTTTTATCGTTTTGTCGTTGTTGTTATTAAGTTACGTTACACGTTTATTCGATGAGGTTTAGTCTCACTAACTGGAATGATATTTCTTTTCAATTTTTTTAGGAAATCTAGCAAAATCTTTAGTTTAGCTACATTAAGGTATGCAAACCCTTCCCTACATAACTATAATTTTCGAAAAACAAGGCACCATATTCACAAATACACACATACATATGTCATACATACTCGTAAACTAAACAATTGAGTTTGTGAACTTGATCAATATTTTAAATATTATTATTGTCACACGACCTATACACTGGCCTCTTGATCATTGATTGAACGTAATAATAAAATTCAATTGAAGCATCTTCGTCATGCCTACGTTGTTGGTATTCCCCTCGCTAGCATGACCCCAACTAACCATTGAACAAATAGTGTGCTTACATACCCAGTAGGGAAAACAATTGATTGTAAAGTGGCTGCGGGGCTGTTAAATTTTAAATCACATATGTATGACTGGCTTCCTTCGCTCTTGAGGGGGATACAAAAAATCATTTTGCAATGCTGAAAGCCTTCTCAATACAACTCTGCTTCCCTACTGGGTTGGTTATGCAAATTTGCTTGTTTTATGGCTTCTAAGTGTCTAGCATTCCTTTTCGAAGAAATCATTTAAGACAAGCTTCATTCCAGAAAGTATGAAAGGCGATAAAGAATTTTCGCAGAAATGAAAATTCAATGAAGCAATTATGTACATATATATGTATATATATTTGGAAAATAAGAATCGCAATATTATTTTGTATGTATGTATATAAATGCAATTGATAGTTATCGAAAAAACTATTATCGATATTTACATCGTTATCGAATTTTCTATCGCTACAGATATGTTATTGAAAACGCTGTTGCTATTGTTGTCGATAGCTATACTTTCTTATAGTCATTTATACATTTATCTTTTTAGTGGTTGTGTGCCATTATCGAAAGTTTTTGATATCGGTAACATTACAGGGGAAATTGTCACCTTTGGTGGTCTTTTTTTTTGACATAACTCGAGAACCACTGGTCCGATTTTGCTCAAACAAATTTAAAAAAATTAAAAATTACAATTCCTTTAATCTGTTCATATAACGTTTTTCTATATAATCAACAGTTTTGCCGGTAAAAATAAATGTATGAAGAAAAAAAATATTTTTTGCCTAAAATATTAAATTTTTTTATTTTTTAAATTCATAAAAAATCCAAAAGGCAAGTCGTATTACTTTCACGCAAAGTCACATAACCTTTAAGCAAAATGAGACATAGATCATGAAAATCGATGGACGCGTTTCGCCACATGTGAATAAAAATTTGTTTGAGCAAAATCGGACTAGTGGTTCTCGAGTTATGTCAAAAAAAAGACCACCAAAGGTGACAATTTCCCCTATATGATAGTTACTAACTTCAAATCGATATATCTCGATTCCTAGACGTGACCCAGCGAAACGCCGGGACACGTATAACTTCTTTTTTCCGATATAACTTTCCCCGGTAGTTTGAACCCTTCCCGATCACTGACCCCTACCATTTGTCTTTAATTTTTTCGATCAACAATAATCGTTACTTTTGGAATTTTATTTTTTCAATAAATTTTTCATCGTTATCGGTCATCGACACACAGTCTCCATCACAACGGTCAAAAATTTTCGAAAAATCTAAAATCCAAAATAACGATTATTTTTGGTCGAAAAAATAATCCAAATTCAACGATTATTCTTCATCCGAAAAAAAAACAAAAATCAAAAAATAACGATTTAGAAATGATCTAAAAAAAATCTTAATATTTAACGGTTATTTTCTGTTACTGATTTTATTAAATTAAAATTTATAATAGTTACAACTTGTCAATTATTTGGTTTACATTTTATTAATCTATTTTATGCTTTTTTTAATTCATACAGTATGTACTTTGAAAAATCATTGAACTACAAAAAAGTATAGTATATACATAACTAAGTGAATAAAATAAAATAATTTTTGAATAAAAAATAACAAACTTAAGTTTTAATTTGGTATTACTGCAGAAATTTTTTAGCATCGTCTCGCAGTTCGCTGGTACATCGTTTTTGCGGTCCGCCGGTTAACTATGCTTTTCATCTGCTATTTCGGCGTAAAACAAAAATTTTTTTAATATTAAATTCTTATGCTTGAATGGTTTAGCCTAACAAAGTGATATTTGAATAAGAAAATTTCATTGTAACTTTGTACGAAATTGGCAGTTTTATATCAAAGAAAAGCAGCAGAAGTCTGAAAAATTATATTCAACTAAAACTGATTGAAATTTTGGTTTACTTAAGCAAAGTGTTTTTCTTATAACTTTTGTCTTTATTGTTTTTGTTGTAGGCTCATATGAAAATATAGCACCCACTACAAAAACTAGAGAAAAAATCAGGGCAATCGACCAAATATTTTAATAAATATAAACAGACAAAAATTACACTTTATAAATGCTAACTTTGACACTTTTGGTGGTCAAAAACTATGTTTCTCTCGTCGTCCTTCGCCTTCTTACTATAAAAAAATGAAGGATCGGAATATTTTCAATCGACTTCTGAAAAAGAAATTTGCCCATATTGGCGACTTTTAACGTAACCTAATATAGTAATGATGGCATTCGTGGTATTTTGAAGGCGTTTTTTTTTTTGTTAAATTTGCATGGGTGGTATGTATGTATGTGTTCAAATAAACCGATTATTCCCTTTTTTTGGTTGTTTAGTTATATTATTACTACCTTATGGGCAAAATTTCGGAATGACATGTTCATCGGTCCGCTTGAAGTTAGGTTTGTATGGGTGGTATGCTTGGAAATAAACCAATTACGCCCAATTTTCGAGGGCTCGCACATAGCGCTATTAAAAATATATATGGACAAAATTTCGGAGTTATATATTCATGCAATTTTTATGGCAACATTTGAGGTTAGGTTTATGTAGGAGATATGCTTTAAAGTAAATCAAGCACGTCAATTTGTAAATTGTTTTATATTTTTATTTATTTTCATACATGTTACATACGGAAAATTTAGGTTCTAACCCGATTCGTTCTAATTTTTTCCAAACATGCAGTACCACTGTGCGGCTTATAAATTGTGCACCAGAATGAGTCGGAGTCAAATCGAAGTCGTTTGGCTAACTGGGGTATGTGTATTCCACCAGAATTGTAAAATTTATTGTATTTTAAGACTTACGTGAGCTAGACCAATTTGAAAATACTTTCAAAAATTTCATTATTTTGATTCCTTTGTTATAATTTTTAAACATTTTTATGCAGACCTTTTAAGTTTAAGTGATTTTTTAGAAAAAAAAAATATTTTTAAAAATTAATTTTATTTATAAAAAACTCGATTTTCGGAGGTACTTTCAGGTACGTGATGGGTCTTAAATTTTTATTATTTTTCCGAAATGTTTTGGCGGGAGTCTTAAAAAATAGTACATTTTATATTGCCGTGGAAAAACAGTACCGATATTTTTTGTTATGCACCCGAATGTATGGATGTATGTACACATGTTGCATATATTAATATCAATACTGCCATATATTAATATCTGCGGCATTTTGATAAAAACAACTTATCTCGAGTTAGGGCATTTTATCTTTAATGAAATATTTCATTGGGTTACCAATAAGTATTTTAATTTTTAGGTAGCCCTCGGTGTAGTTTAAGATGCCTTATTATTTTTTAATTCAAAGTCAAACCTTCTAAAGTCACTTAAGTGGTTTTCATTCACATTCAACTTCGAATTGATATTATTGTACCCGCAGTAAACACAACTTTTAGTCGGCATTGCAATTTTTAAGAATGGAATTTTTATAATGCCTGGACAGGAGTTGAGGTTACTTAAGGAAACTTGCCGAATGTTTGATAAGCACCAACGAAAGTAAATAAAATATTCCACTCTTAATCAAAACATTCATAATAACCGACGTCACGCGTAGGAATGTCATATATATGTACATATGTATGCAAATGAAATTTCTTTTTTTTCTGTCTCTTTTTTTTTAAATGTCATGGACATTTTTGTCGTCTGGGAACTGCACTGATAACCATTGCGTAGTAGCCGAAGCAATTATAGCAATAAACAAATAATAAACTAATATTTATTGGACATTCATAAGGATCCATTATTTTTGTACAGTTGTGATCACAATAATAGCAGCAAATGATTAGTTATTATAACTTAAATATTTCAGTCAGATCACCAAAGAAAGTCTTGCCCAGAAACCTCTTTTTGTTATTGCCCAGTGCTGAGGTGGTTCTTTGCCGTTTCTTCTGTATTTGATAAGTTACAGCTACGACAAGAAGTGTCCTTTGAAAACGGCAATCAGTCGAGGCAAGTCTGTTCTGTCCAGTTTGATAGTAAGTGAACACACGAACCTCTTCGGCCATAGGGATATTCAGCTCCGACGCCTTTCGAACTAGCTCGACGGTCATTTCATTGCCATGAATACTGATGTGCTCCGGCTCAAAGTTCCGTACACTCTAACTTGTTTTATTGGGTAGAGGCACTTGGCGCTGGCCTTAAAGCCCCGCCAGATAGAAATTCTTTTCTGCGTCACAGGGATGCTTTTAACTGATATCCAAGTTAACTCTGTGATTTTGAATATAGGACGCCACATTGGCAACGCATGCAATGCCGTAACTAATAAAATTCGCCCAACTCCCAACTTTTGACGCACGCATAAGCGGCAAAACTACAGCAACAACAGAAAAGTATAGAATAATTTCAAATCAGATGATTTTTGACCATTCAAGCTGATCCGTTTTGTTTGCGGCGATGTTTTAATTGCGCCGTCGCGTCATGTTCTGTGCGTTTTGTCAGTCAAAAGCATCCCTGTGACGCAGACACGATCTTGTATCTGGCTATCCGAGTAAATAGCAGTGCTCTTTCTAGTTCGTTTTGAGTCTAATAAAGCTATTTTATATTTCACTGAGCACGTGCTTACATACTATAGCAGACTCTTTACATATGGCTACACAACTGCAGCAGAGTCAAAATCTGCAGTCAACATCGAAAGTAATATCCCCGTTACTTATTGGCCTCGCCCGTGGGGCATATGCTTCGGTATTTCAAGCAGTCCTAAAGGCAAGGGACTATGTGGTGAAAAGTAAGTGGAGGGGAAGAAATTTTTGTGTTTGTAGGGGTGCCGAGCTTCGCTCAAGCCATTGGCGAACCCCTTAACTGCTGCCAAACGACTTAGTTCGTCAACGCAACTGTGGACCTAATTAAATATATCAGGTGCTATGTCACTCGGAACATCTGACCATTAAGCTAGCGATGGCTCAGGTCAGGCAGTTCTTGGTCCACAAGCAGTTATAGCGCACTCAGTAGCAATAACTGAGCAGATGAGACTACAGACAACTTGAGGGATTGCTGAGTGGTCACTTATCATGCCCCATACACCTGACTGTGATACATGGCAACCCGATTTTCCCTCTTGCCTTGAAGAGGATTAGACGTCGGAACACTTTTTTTTGTGCTTCTGTCTCGACTTTGCAAAGATGAGTTGTACGATATACGAACACCTGAGCTCTGCAACATACAACAATCTGTCGTTTAGATTTAAAGCTGTTTAAAAGGGACACTAACTGATTTTTTCTGCATTCATTGTTTCGTATTAGTTCCGACAAACAAATTATTAGTCGGCAACTTGGCGAAACTATCCCTATTTTTCACTGCAGTGAAATTGTGCGTATGTAACATATGCGTACATATGTATATGAATGTGTACACATACATACAAGTAGATCACGCAGAAATAAGAAAAATAATCAAAGCCATTAAATGATCATAAACTGGCAATAAAAATATTTTGTTATATTGTTTTGGCGCCAGTCGTAAAACTTTGATTACTTAAATAGTATTTATTAAGAATCAGGCAGAAACAAAAAAATAAAATATAGAATATTAAATTAATGCCTCCATATGTACATACGCACATACATACATATGTATGTACATTGACTACTTTAATTTCATTCTTGGCTCTTATCTGATGAACAAGAAGTGGTAATAAGATGACGTCTCAAGAGCTCGGCGTTAACTAATAAAAATGTGACTGATAGCGCGCAACTGATGCTCCTTACAGTCATGTGTGGATGTTTGGACTCATACATATGCACACACCAGTACTGTATGTATGTATGCTAAAGATTATTCACGCTTTCTTTGCCTGACAAAATTAAGTATGCCTTAATTGTACATTGGTTTTTAGATTCATCAAATTTTGTATTGCTTTCTACCCAGCAAAAACTGCGACTAATTCGAGATGTCTCGGGGACTAGTTTCGACGTCGCATGCTACTAATACCCCCTGTTGTAATTGTATCATTTTATAACCCAATTCCAATTTAAAGAGACTTAATAGTATTTATGCGTGGTCCCTAGCTTAAGCAGTTATACATTGAACCTTGTCGATTAGACAAGGGTCATGGTTTACAGAAGAGCCTTTTCTTTAGCAAACCGTTCTGTGCAATTTCTGAGAAAATTCGGCAAAAAACAGATGCAGTTTATACGAAAACTAATACTTACATTAAGCCGTACCGAAAAAAGTTCGCCGTTCACCGCTGGGTCTAAAGTATTTTTGCAAGGCAATTGGAACAAAAAATTTGGGGCGAACCCTTTAAATTTTTCGGTGACACCGAAATTTGGTAATTTTTTAAGTTTAATGGTTTTTGGTGAGCTTTTACTGACCTTAGAGTGATAGGAACTGAGATCTGGTGGATAAGGTCTAGAATGGGGTACTTGAGGTCAATACACTTTGCAACGAAAAAATTTTGCCCCGAAAGAAAAACATAGATATATCAATCTCTATGATCCGACTGTAAATTCTGAAGATATCACGAAAAATTTTAAAAGATGACTCCACGTTCGGCAAAAAATAACATCGAAATTGTCTTCGAATTGAAATACTTCCTTAACGAAAGTTTGATGAAATGATGAACGAGAAATGTTGAAAGACGACCCCACGCTCGGCAAAAAAAAAATAATTTTATTTGAAATTGCAAAAATACATTAAACTCGGGAGTGTAAAATGAGTTTTTATTCGGATAGTCAAATTAAAAAATATCTCAAGGAATATTTTAATAAAGATATCGGTAATTATATCGATGAACATGTCGATAACGGCCTTGAAAATATAAGCAAACCATCGTAGTAAAAAAAATCGATAATTATCCGTAACCCATGAAGCTTGGTAGTAGGAGTAGTTACGATGAAAAGTTTGTGTATAAAAAAATTTTAAAGGAATAAAAAACTCAGTGCGTGTAGTCCCTTCCGCGGAAGAAGTGAAACTTAATAGAGGAATTTCAGAAAGAAAGAAATGTGTGATATACATACATATGTACATATTTTCTAATACACTAAATACATATTTATTTTAATTTTTTTTAACGAGCTTTAATTTTTTATTTTTTATAACCAATTTTAAGTTTAATTATTATTTTTGGCTGAGAAAACACTCATATCTAAAATATTAACTAGTAGATTGTGGTAACTAAAGTAAGATATGAAAAGTATTATTTCAATATTATTAATATTTCAAGAAAAACTGCATCAATGGTAGTCGCTCCTTTGGTTGTTGGAACATTTCTACCAAAAACCATTTCCGATCAAAATTTTTCTTTGAAAAATCTGGTCAGTTCATCATATTCGGCCAGCGAAAAGTTTACATTGAAATCTCCTGCGAGAATTACAGGTCGATCATAACAGTCTACTTATTTTTATATTCATCTTCATCTTCATCTTCACCTTCATCTTCATCTTCATCTTCATCTTCATCTTCATCTTCATCTTCATCTTCATCTTCATCTTCATCTTCAT
>NW_023458565.1:29530553-29535907 GCF_013731165.1 Rhagoletis pomonella | reverse complement strand
TTCATCTTCATCTTCATCTTCATCTTCATCTTCATCTTCATCTTCATTTTCATCTTCATCTTCATTTTCATTTTCGTCTTCATCTTCATCTTCATCTTCATCTTCATATTCATCTTCATCTTCATTTTCATCTTCATCTTCATCTACATCTTCATCTTCATCTTCATCTTCATCTTCATCTTCATCTTCATCTTCACCTTCATCTTCGTCTTCATCTTCATCTTCATCTTCATCTTCATCTACATCTTCATCTTCGTCTTCATCTTCATCTTCATTTTCATCTTCATCTTCATTTTCATCTTCATCTCCATCTTCATCTTCATCTTATCTTTATATTTGTTTTTGATTATATTCTTGTCTTTGCATTAATCTTTTCCCACCCAATTGGCGTTTAACGCAGCTATTCGTTTTCTATACCCGCCATATACTACCTTTACCGTGGCGTTAAATATATGAATATCGTAAACATATCGGAGCTGTAATAATAAAATTCGCTTCAATAATTTGAGTTTAACTTTTTAAACAGGTGGTCACCGTCTTCAAGCGCCTCAAAAATATTTTAATTGTGTTTCTTTAAGCCTTTTCTTTTCACGCTTTCTGTATAGTATTTCATGCATAAGACTTTTTTATAATTTAACTAAATTTGACTTTTGAAACAGATGGCAACCCTCCTACATGTAGCTAAAAAATACAGTTTGTTCAAAACCCCTTCTTTTGATACCCATATTGGGATAATTCATTTAACTTAATAAATAATTTGAATTTGATTTTCGTATATATGGCAACCCTTCAAAAGACTAAAACCATATTGAACATCTACAGGTCAAGCCCTTTCATCTGACACCTCATTTTTCAAAATCGAACGAACGATACAGATTTTATGACGTGGTGTTAAATATTTAACGCAACCATCTCCGAACTCGATTAAGAAGTTTCACTTCAAAAAATATATTAAAAACCGAAACCCCGACTTCTGGATCAACCTGCAGCAAAAAATAAAACGGTCGATATTCAAAATAATCTCCTAAGGGTAGATCCATCTTTCTAGTAAGATTCTCATAATAAAGTCGTCATTTTAACTAGCAAAAAACTTTGAAAATCACCCTTAAAAATTAAGTAGTGCCGCATATTAGTCCAAAGCCTCGATCAATCCATTTTAATACATTAAAAATCGACATCTTTTATATACCTACTTGTAAATCACTCTCAAGTGCTAAGAATGCTCCATCATTTTAAAACAAAACTAATTATTTTTAATAATTATAATAAAAAATCGCCATAAAAAAACTAAGGACAAACAAATCGTCCGATCAATTAGCTTGCACATGACAGGAATGCGTCACTTCCTCCCCATGCGCCAGTGCTTGACAACCTGTCAACTGACACACTTGTCTTAGGCGCCACATTTAACAACCGACGTCACTATAAATAGAATATCCTCCATAATTAACAACCATTTGTCTGGTATTAGAATTTCTAATTTCCTTCACAGCCAACAGAGACATCCATCCATCCAACACTTTCTTTACACGCAAGCTTGCGCGCATGCGCAGTGTAAGTACAGCAGTAAAATGTAGATACAGTCATATGTATGTACATATGTGCATATGTAGCTGCAACAACGACGACAGGCCATATACAAAAAACTGGTTGTATGAAAGCATCCAAGTCTTGGCTCTGATTGAATGTTTGTCTGCTACTGCTACAGCCCATTTAATCACAGGCTGTAAAAAGCTGTGCAACCTCCTCTATCATTGCCTCTAACTGAATTAATTAAATTGTTGCAAGAAATTCCGATGGCGCCTGCCACAGCTACTGGAATACGCAAGCACGCGAACGCAGTCGACTTGTAGGAAAAGCCAATAGGAAATTTGTGGGGTAGCTATGTGAGTATGTGTATCTACATAGTTTCTTTGGCATTGCGGGGTTGGTTCACCCTCTATGCAAGGCATTTTTCTATATTCGGCGCTGTAAATTGTTGTGACTGAAGTGCTAACGTAATGCACTCCAAATGAAGCAAAGTCTTATCTTAATTTCCTGCAGGGCACACATATGTATGTACATTGTAAAGGATGCTTTGGATTATGCTTTGGACATACCCATCGCAGTTAAACATGTGTACCTACATATGCTTCGATGAAGTATCTGAGCATTGCATTATTCAGCTGGGAATAGCCATACAGATTTTTTTCCGCAATACTTTGGCGCCGTTGGCCAGCGCCTCGAGTTACTCTTAACAAAGATCACGATCTTGATTGCGCGACGTGCGTTTCATAATGATAATGTCTATGTTGTTGATGGGCTATTTCGACGATTGATTGGTGGTATCCTCGCGTCCAATCACAAATGCAAGGCAACTGGTTTCGATGTGTCTAACTTGTGTCAAAGTGATGCACATTCCATGAATTCCGTTATCGTTGAGGATGATGAACTGCTGTCTGCTGGAATTTGTCTATTTTTAGATCCACCTTGGTGTGGAAAATATCGGAATTTATTTTTATAAGGCAAAAGGGTATGTGAACATATTTAGTTAAGTGACAACTTATTTTTAATTTAGACTAGATTCCTTTAAGAACATGTTTTTTTTTTGCTTTTGCCTTTGGCTCAGGAAGTTAGGTTGTAGATAATGAATAAATTGTAGTTAGCAATTTTTGCGGTAATTGCCTGGGAGCTCCAACATTAAATTGCTTTCTTGATGGTGGTGGGGCGATGACAAGCTATCTGCTTTTTTGTTGTATTGCTTTCGGCTTCATATCTATCATACAGGGTTAGATAATGTCCCACATGGGCTTGAATTATTAGAAAGTGAAATAAATATATCATCGTGTCCCTTTACTGGATCCATACGAGGTGAAACAAGCAATAATAATAATAATAGTTTGGCGCTTACACATACATAGCTTAGTATTTGCGAGGAGGTTACGGGTTTTATCGGGAGTGTCGGAAAGGATTTTGTTGCCGTCCCGTCCGAAAAATGTTTAAAGACCTTCCCGATACCGTCCATCCTATCGACAATGCTCTTTGAAAGGCCATCCATGAATCATCAGTGCGGAGAATCCACCATTCACCAGACCCTGATTGCCTGTGTTCTACCTTCTGCCAGCAGGTCCAGTATTCCTTTGCTAGCTTAGGGCACACCGCGAGCGAACGCTGGTACTGCTTGCTGCTTGGCTTTCCGAATAGATGTTTACCTGCCTTTATGGTTAGTGGGTACCTCTAGGAGCCTAAATTTTAGAGTGATAGAGAGCTTCTTGCAAAATAGCTCTTCACCAATCCATCAGTGATGCTTCGACCCATCCATGTTGAAGCTGACCGGTGCCAACCATGTATTTCCCGTCCACTGAATCCTAAGTACGATGTGAGCGAAGAAAAAGCTCAGTTCCTGAGTAAATTAAGCACCCCATGCTTCGAAGCATAAACATAGATATTGCTGCAGCAGCTTCGCTACGATGTCAGTGGTTAATACCAGTGTGGAAGTAATCGCCCCTCAGATTCCAACGAAAGTGTACCGCTGCACCCGCTCCGCCTTGCTGACTAGGCTAGCCTTCTAAACGACATTCCACTAGACGAGTACTCCATAAAACTTTATTAGCTTCACTTTGATTTCATAGATCCTGAAAAATAATAGTAGAAAGTTCTCATATCTTACCGATTTTTCTTTGCAGCAGTAAAGTGTCACTGATGCCTTTCTCACTCCTTCCCAATAATAGGTTTCCACTCCAGCTTCCTATCTACATAAAATCAAGCCCAAGTACATGACTCTGTCAGAAAGCGCTAGACGAATACCTCTGATTGAAGGAAGAGCCAGTTCCGTCTTACTAGAATTTACACCGAGTCTACTGTTGGTAGACCACTTAATCCTCAAGTTCAAGCACCCGACAGCCTTTACTCAGCAGCTCCTGTAGCACGTCATTTACGACCGAAATCCGCAGAAAGGGTGATTGCTCTGAAATCTTGTGAAGAAATGTGAGACTTTTTGCCGGCCGTGGGTATAAAAGTACACTCTCCAAGTCCTGGCGATATACCCACGCACAACGCAATTCACGAAGATTGAAGCCAGCCAACTCCTTTTCTTACTGCCAAGACGTCTGAGAAACGCAATCCGACAGAGAAGCACACTTAGGCCAATAAATCTTATTGCAATGCAACTTAAGTGAGTTTCTATTCGAGTCATTCACTTTCCATATGGTGGAACCAACCGTGTTTTCTAACCGAGACGAGAACGTGATCCGCACTCACCACCTCTTGCTTGGCCCTGCAGCTATGGCGGAAATCATTGGTAGACAGTTTCCTACCACTGCGCTGATAATGTGACGGTGAATTAAGATTAGATACTCATCTATAATTGGCCAGATCTGTTTAGTAGCCCCCAACACGTGGGTTCCGTTACGCGCCTTTAGTTTACCCGTTCCAAGAATGCTGATTTAAGCCGGTGTTTGCAACATCTGCCACGCGGGAAGCTAACTGAGCGTAAGTTAGTCCCCATACTAGCGTGCTCGCCGGCGCGCGCATTTTCCAGATATTCCATTTTGCCAGGGAAACCACACCACGGTAGCAATCATTTTCTTGGTCAACTTGTTTAAAGTCCTTTAGCTTTCCATTGTCACCTGGTTGCCCCACCGCTTCCTTGCGGGCGTGGGCGGTGTCTATCACATTTCTGGAACGGTCTGTAATATTGCGACAGTAACTACTCATGAAAGATGAGAAAAATCTTAGTAAGTAGTTCCCAAATCAATTTGACAGATCGATCCATTAATTACCAACCGATATTAGCCAACGTTATAATGAAAAAAGTGAAAGAATACATGCTTAGCGCACATGTCAATCTCATGATTCAATATCATTCTTGTGTTATGCAGATGCAAAATGTAATTCAAAGGACATTTCGTGCGCGTGTCTCCCATAAAATGTTTTTATTTAGCATATTCCACTCATTTTTGATTTCCCTTGCATCATTGCAAAAAAGATAACAATGCAGACAAGGGCATCCGTAAACAATATTGTGAATGAATTTCAGTCTAAGTCTACTCACTATACAGTATGCAGACGAAAATGCATAAACACGGAAAAATTTTCGTATTAAATTTTTCAATAACTTGGTCACAGTGACGGACACGTTGACTTCGGTGAAGTGGGGTAATAGCGATGCGATTATTCGCTCAACAGGGCAATTCTAGTAACTTACTTTCAACTCACCACAGGACTAATTGAAAGATCTGCCTACGTGGAGCGTTATATTGCATTGTATTGTTCGTAATACGTTTTTTTTCGATTAAATTAAATTTAAAAATATATATATTTTTTCATTTATATTCAACAATTTTTATGAGCTCGAGGCCGTATTAAATGCAAAT
>NW_023458565.1:29512308-29530153 GCF_013731165.1 Rhagoletis pomonella | reverse complement strand
TTATATTCAACAATTTTTATGAGCTCGAGGCCGTATTAAATGCAAATTTATTGTGGAAAAGCAACAATAATTTGAAAAAAATGGTAGAAGTGATAGCTATTTCGGAAATCACCACATTTCCTCATCAGACTTCTTTCAGTAGGATTCGAACCGACGATCACCACTGACTCAGCCAGTTGCCTACGCACTGTGCTAAGTTTGTCTTGTTAATTCTTGTTGCTTATTTTCCACAATTTCACTTTGCTAAGCCATTAAATTTAAAAATATATATATTTTTTCATTTATATTCAAGAATTTTTATGAGCTCGAGGCCGTATTAAATGCAAATTTATTGTGGAAAAGCAACAATAATTTGAAAAAATGGTAGAAGTGATAGCTATTTCGGAAATCACCACATTTCCTCATCAGACTTCTTTCAGTAGGATTCGAACCGACGATCACCAAGAAAAAAAGGAGTATCTATTTAAAAATTAGACGAAATTAAAAAACAAAAACATTTTTATTTATAAAACGAAACCTAAAATTACATGTAAAAAAGTAAAAAAAAAAAACAAATAAGACCCTAAAAATTAAATGATATAAATAATTTATTTTTCTTTTTAAAACAATAACATCTAAAACTAAAAGGAAAATTAAATTGAAAAAATAAAAAAAAATTCTATCTAATAAATAGAAAAAAATAAAATGCGTTTCTGAAAAATTAATGAAATTAAAACAAATACATGTAATTTTTTTAAGACAATGAAATGTAATAATTAAAAGAAAATTTAAATAAAAAACAAAACATATGTTAAAAAATTCGCTGTCCGATGTTTCTAACCCGGATCTCTCGAATGGCACACCAGTGCCAGAGAGATATTTGAAAACCCTGTACCTATGGTCCGATTATGTTCATATTTGGTATGTATATCCCTTACCTATATGGAAGGAAATAACTACGCCAAAAATTTCCCGTTAGGTGATCGATACGATTGAAAAATCAGCATCTACGGTCCGAATTGTTTCATATTCAAAATATATATTAACTACTTATTTGATATGGACATAAATACTGCTTACGTGCTATAAAATTAAAATATTGTAGGTTTTTGGATCAAATTTGTTTACATATTACATTAGGGTATATCACTTCCATACAAAAAACAAAATCGATAATGCTTTTCCATGTGAAATATAAAACTTATTATATTTTAAAACTTCCGCCGAAATATTCCGGAAAATTATTAAGATTTACATGAGTTCTTTAATGAAAAAAATGTCAATAATTTTCTACATAATTACCTTAGAATGCTAAGGCTTAGATGATAGAAGAGTTTAAGCTTAAACGGTCTGGTAAACGTAAAATTTTATCAACGCAATCAAAATAATGAGGTTTTGGAGGTATTTTCCAATCGTGCTGAGTTTGGGTGAATCTTAAAAAATATTTTGGCGGAAGTCTATAAATATAATAAATTTTATAATTCCGGTGGAAAAAAAACAACTTTTTTTTTTGTTATACACCTTCATGTATATTATTGTATACATACAGAAAGAAAACATTCATTCTAAATGTCTGCCTTTGTCCTTCACGCACTTCAACGCTGGGGCATCTTTTGTAGCAAGCCATGTCCCCTAAAACTGTCCACAATTTGTAATCCAGGTAGGTCGGAGGAAATGAAAGCGGGCAAATTATTTTGGAGCCAAGTTTGGGTCCTGCCGGAGAGTTTTGGAACTGAGGTTGGTTAAGCGGCTTAACAACAGCTTCCAAGACGGTTTCTTGGTCAACTTCCGCCCTTGTTCTGTCCCCTTGTTTTGCAGAAATGCAAGTCAGTGACCGCATCGTAAGAGACATCCTACCAAACCATAACTGGAAGTGGATGATGACCCTTTTCGACGCGTGGAATCAGTTCGAATAAGTCAAGGATTTTGTTAATTTAGTAAATTTTGTTTTTAGTAACCTTAACAAACGCATTGACTTATTTTATTTTGTTTATTGATTTTAGTGCACATAAAAGTTTGTTTTAAATATTTTTGTTAAGTTAATTTATTTTTAATATGTTTCCAATTTCATGACGCAATACTGTAGGTATGTATTGGTAAAAATAATGCAATCAACATAAATATACAGTAGTAGGTAAAGTTCATGTACGTACATACTGAGTTTGTAGTATGTACATATGTACATTAGGGTGGTCCAAAAATGCATGCGGGAAAAAGTACAGTCGGGATTTTTATGCTCTAACCCCCTATTTGTTATTTTGAAATCAAAAAATATTTAGAGGTCGCTCAAAGTGCCCAAAGTTTTCCATATATTTTATATGGGGAAAAAACATCTTTTCGTATAAATGGTATAGAATTCTTATAAATCAATATTTTTCTAGCAGAAAACTCTCTTAATCTGCAGGAGATTCCCAATAATAATACGCAGTTATTTATTTAACAATTTTTTCATCGCAACTATAATTTATAGGTCCGCCAAAAACCCACAAAAACCCCGAAAAATTCAATGGGCGGACCAATAAAAAATCGTTAGTATTAAAAAACTGGTTAAATAAATAATTGGTTATTATTATTGAAAGTCTCCTGAAGAGAACCAGAGTTTTCCGATCGAAAAATATTGATTTTCAAGAATTCTATACCATTTCTACGAAAAATTTTATTTTTCCCATATAAAAATACATGGAAAACTTTCAGCGACCTCTAAATATTTTTGATTTCAAAATAAAAAAAAATAGGGGTATACTTTTTTCGATATAGAACAATCCTAGGGGGTGAGGGCATTACAATTCCAACTTTACTGTTTGTGAACCACCCTAATGTACATACATACATATGTACATATATGCAATCGTCCCCGAATCGGAAGGCAATTACCCCTGATTTTGGTCATTTCGTTATTTACGCGCCAATTTGGTCATTAAAATTTCCTTTTCTATTTGTCTTCTGATTATCAGCTAAAGAAAAAAAATACATACATAAATATGCGTCCATGTGATTTTTTGTGGTAAACAATGTTAATTGAAATGTAACTAATTAAGAAATAAACAAGACTTAAGACCTTCTGCATATTGGTCTATTTGTATGTAAATGCGTCAAATACAATTTCACAGTTGGTCGCGCATAAATAATACATACTTATATGTATGTATGTATGTATATATGCATGTATGAATTTATACATATATTTTAATAAATATACACATAATGCTATCAATCTCAATCGAAAACAATGAATTATAGATAAACAAAAACGCAAAAAGAAATTATCTACTTGCAGCTTAGATTTCGAAGAAAATTTTACGAAAAAAAAATATTCAAATATGCAAATTTGATAAGAAAGCAATCGCACAGCAGCAGCAACAACAACGGCAAACGCTCTAGAATCCGTGAACCTCCATTAGGCCTGCGGCTCAAGCGATAGTGGAGGCGCTGACGTTGCACGGTGGGCAGGAAGCAAAGATAGGTTGCATAAAAATGTCGACAAAAACTGAAAGCAGGGTTGTATTTGTTGATATTTTTAGGTTAAGAATCCCTTTGAATTGAAATCCTAGCTGCTCCTGTTTTAAAGATATCAACATTTTACATAGTTATGATAGGACCGACTTTTGCGAAAGAGAAAAACATCCTTGTGCGTTAAATATTCAACAATGTATGTGTGAGTAAATGTGTGTATATTTATTATGTGAAAATATAAGTTTATGTAAGTTTTTAGCCGGTTTCAATCGTTTCCAAGGCGCACCACGTAGAGGCAACTTACTTTGCACCTCTTTGTTCTTTTTTTGGTTTTATTTTTTATATTTTTTTCTTGCTTTATTTTTTTATATTTGTTTTTTGTTTCCTTTTATTTTTTTTTGTTGGCTTACCATATAATATAGTCACGCATTTAAGTATTTAAATATTTTATTATTTAGTTAAGTTTTTATATATGCTGGAATGAAAATGTCATTACAGTTTTCTTCAGGCGACTCACAAAAGTTGGTTTATCAATCATATTTATTTTGAATCTATCCCAGAATTTAATGAATTCCCTATGAACTGACTTCCCGGCCTGCTCGGACCATAATCCTAAACTATCGTTATTCAAGAATGAAATAGATTGCTTTAAATGTTTAAGGATAAAATGGATTTTGACAGTTTGAGAAATTCCAGTACTTTTCAAAGCTGTGCGGAGTTCGTTAAGATTTTTATCAAAATTACTAAGATCCGCTTGTTTTGCGGAAAACCATGTATTCACGATTCTCTCATGGCTTTGAACGAGGCAATATATTTGGTATTGTTTTTACTGAGAGTTTCTTCCATACAAACTATGTTCGACATTTTTTTGTATGTGGAAGACACTGTCAGCAAAAAATAAATAATTGCAAAAAATCAACGAAATTTTCTGGTAACTTCAGACTTGCACTTTACTAATTGGCTCAAAAGCTACATTTTAAACATTTTTCTAAAAGATCTGATTAGAAATTGTGATCAGATGAAAGTGTCTCCGAGCCAATAATTTTGTACGGCACGGTACTTATAAGTAATCTAGGTTTCACGAAAAAAAAATAAATAAATACAAGGTAACATTAAAATATCAGTCATTTGTTTCGTTGCTGTGAGCTTGTTTCAAAACTTCTGGCTTTTGCTATAATTGTAAAACTCTGTGCATGTCATTTTAACGTATTTAGGTACATACTTATATTAATCATCAACTATTGCTTATGCAAAACGTGCTACATTTAAAAAAAAAATCGCATATGAAAGAGCATCAACCCAACTCGTAATAATTTAAGTATACAAATTTTAGTATTTAGTATAGAAATATTCAATTGAAATACGCCAATATTAAAATAAAGCGCTTTGCACTTAACGGATGCTTTTTCATAATTAAGTTAAAAAAAAAATTTATTTAAATTCCATGCTGTCTGTAATGGGATTTGAACCCTGACGCTCTGGAAATTAGCAAATTGTGGCAAGCATCTTCGTGCACTCAGCTACAGCCAGACATGTAGATGTGCATTCAATTGTTCAGTTTAATTCAACACCACGTGTGCGTGGTATGAAAGTATTGTTTTTAAGTACGAAATTTCAAAACGATAATCAAATAAAAAATATTCATGTTTACTATGAGTTATTTCCCCCAGCAAATTCATAAAATTTTTCTTAACATTACAACGCGTTTTTGCTCTCAGCGTAGTCATTTTTAAGCAAAAGTTGTGCAATCAAATCGAAAACCGGGACACTTAAATGAAACCCGGGACATTTTAAGGTTGGACCGGGACACCGGGACAAATAGTCTAAAACCGGGATATGTCCGGGAAAACCGGGACGTCTGGCAGCCCTACAAACAAAGCGCATACTTTCATGCGATTTTCTTTATGATCGCATTTGTGTTCTGGATGTACAATAGTCATTATTTCCTGACAGAAGAGTACATAAATACCAAAATAAATCTCATACAAGCTTTGAATTTATTTACTTATTATGAGGAGTACCGTTGGCCTAAGTTAGAGCATTTTCATTTCTTGCACAAGCGCAGTGCGACTTGCCTGCGCTACTTGCTTATAGCCTTTAATAAAAAATTACTACCGTATTATATAGCATACAATATTGTATACATACATACATATATTGCGATATTGAAAGTGTTTGTAATGAGAAAGTTCACGCTACAGAAAAAGGTAATTGTGGTGTTTTATCTAAGTTGTATAAATCTCGATCTCGGTAGGAAAAAATGAAAATGTTTCACATTGATTTGATCCGTTTTAGTGAGTTAAAAAAGGGGAACAGATTTGTATGAGATTTCTTTTCGTATAAATATGCTCTAATTATCGAGAAGTACGCCTTCCTCTTTTGCAAATATATCCTATCAGAAGTGTATAAAATGTGGATATCTTTAAAACAGGAGCAGCTAGGATTTCAATTTAAGCGGATTCTTAACCTTAAGATATCAACAAATACAACCCTGCTTTCAGATTTTGTCGACATTTTTATGCAACCTATCTTCGCTTCCTGCCCACCGTGGTTGCTCTCGATGCCGGTGGCGTTGGCGGTTTCGGTGCTGTGCAATTGATAACTCCAAAGAAACCGAAGCATGGTGGCATATAAATATGTACACTGGCTGTCACAAGTATGTAATACATACAAGTGAGCCCGCAAAAATTTAATTTTACTTCTTAATTCCTCTTCAAAAACCTAAAAAATATTCCAAATTTTAGTCAGAGTCAAAAACGATCCGTGCGCCGAATTTTATCTAAATCCGCCAAGCCGTTTCTGAGTGAAGAGAGGTGTCGGTTTTCATTTAATCACAGTTTAAATCATCCGATACGACTAAAAAGTGTTCTAACATCAAAAAATACAGCTTTATTGCACATCTTTTAATTTAAAATCTCATTTTTGAAATTCAAAACTGCTTTTCGAGTAGTTGGCAACCCTAATCAAAAATATTTTCAAACTAAATCTTTCGTATTACTCTTATTTTAATATTTCATATACCTTGTAGTATATTTGACTTTTCAACCAAGTGGCAACTCTCTTCAAAAGTATTTTCAAAACAAAAGCTTCTCAATTATCTTTCGTCTGACATTGTACTGACTGGTGCGCTAAGTTGATTCGATTTTTTAAACACGTGGCAACCCTCTAGAATATAACTTAGAAACAAAGCATTTTCAAACTCATTACGATTGATAGCATGTTTTAATAATTCATTTAACTTAAAATACTTAAAACACTTCAAAAATTTTCTAACTAAAGATTTCTTTACACTCTTTCGTTTGACAGCTATATTTTAATATTTCATATAATATGTGTTTCATTTTATTACATTCCACTTTTCCAAAAGGTAGCGACCCGCCTTAAAATATTTTCAAAGTATAACCGTCTTTGACCTCTTTCGTCTGATACTGTTATTGTACATATTTCAATAACCTAATTGCCTCAATTAAAATTAATTGATTTTTTAAACATGTGGCAACCCTCCGAAATAGTGTTCAGAAATTAAGCCTTTTTAAACCCATTTTGATTGATACCCATCTTTTAATGATTTATTTAACTTATTAAATAATTTGAATCTAAATTTTGAAACAGGTGGCAACCTCTTCAAACAAGAGATTTCTTTACGCCCTCTCGATTGACACCTATATTTTAATATTTCAAAAAACGTATGTATAGTTTAATTAAATCCGGCTTTTCAAACAGCTGGCAACCTTAAAACTTAGAAACAAAATAGTTTCACACCAAAACCTTCTTAAACTTCTTTCGTCTGACACCCATCTTGTGATACATATTTCTTGTTTTAGCTAATATATAATAATTTAGCCTTAATTCAAGTTAAGTTAAATTTTTTAAACAGGTGGCAACAGTCGTACATGCAGTTAAAAAGTAAAGCCTTTTTAAAACTATCTCATTTGATACCCATATTGTAATAATTTATTTTGCAGGTGGCAACTCTTTCAAAAAATAAAACCTTTTTGCACATCAGCAGGCCAAGCAATTTAATTAGAGACAATTGGGGTGTTCACAGTTCGTTCCAAATTTGTCTGAAAATGTAGACGTCTACATTTTGAGACATTTTTAGCATCAAACTGTGAGCACCCCTTTCTAGCAGTCGTCGCAAAATCGTCTCAAAACTTTGCTGCTGTTGCCAGACATTTCTTCCTTGCGTGCATTTTTTATATGTCGCCTTTCGATTATGTTTCTGAAAAATTGTAATTATTTAACCTAATTACCAATTTGTAATATTTGTCTTTTCCTTGATTTGTTTCTTTTCATCAGAAATTGCGCTCAAATTAAATGCAAATACAGAAAACGTGCCCAATAAATAAAAAAAATGTGATTAGTATTGCCATAATGCAACTCTGCTGCGAGGTTGCAAAATGTAGACGCGTAAAAAACATACCTTTGAGTTTGACAAAATGTAGACGGCGTCGTTTTCCAATTTTGTATGGGAAACAACAACACCACAGATTTTACGGTTAGAAAACGTCTTAAAATGTAGACGTCTACATTTTGAGACACTATTTGGAACGAACTGTGAACACCCCAAATATAATAATAGCCGTCATCGATTCGCCAACAGTTAGCGAGTGGCGAAACGAACGAACTCAATGAGGTACAAACAAACTCGCTATCGTCTATCCGTGCCAGCTAACTTTGTTGTTGCTTTCACATGCAAAATTCTTCTTTTAGCGACCGGAACTCAAACATAGCGAGCGAGAAGTGGCGAATCGATGACGGCTAATGAATTGATATTTTTCGAATCGAAATCACATTTTTCGTAATATTACTTATGTATGGTACGTCCTTGTCGGCCGCTGTGGTGTAGTGGTAAGCAGTGCGCGCTTCCACTGCGCAGCACCTGGGTTCAAACCCTGGTCAAAGCAACATCGCAAAAAATATAGAAAAAAGGTTTTTTCTTAACAGCGGTCGTCCCTCGGCAGGCAATGGCAAACCTCCGAGTGTATTTCTGCCATGAAAAACAGCTTCTCATAAAAATACAATCGCCGTTCGGAGTCGGCGTAAAACTGTAGGTCCCTCCGCTTTGTGTGACAACATCATGGCGCACGCCACAAACCGGAGGAGAAGCTCGGCCAAACACTAACATATGTGTAAGCGCCAATCTATTATTATTATTATTATTATGGTACGTCCTCAAATGAAATGACAAAATTTAGGAACCAAAATTTTGAAAATTGAAGTGGCTAGAAAAAATGGTAAGCTTTTCGGGACTGCGAGTGTACTTATGTACATCTATATCAATATATATAAATTGCCTACAGATATGTACATTAGGGCGGGTCAATTTTATGGGAGATTTTTTCGACTATGCTCGTATAGCACAGAAGGATTCTACGTGTAATTCTAAGCTGATCTGCCGAAGAAACCATGGGTCTAAAAGCAATTTGGAGTTTGCCAAATTGCGAAGCATTTTGCTGTAGTGTCGTAAAGAATGACCAATGGTTTCCTCGCTAAATTTGTTTAGATTTACCTGTAGAATCCTCCTATGCTATACGCGCATCGTCAAAAAAATTTTACCCGCCCTAATGTACATATGGAATTTTTTTTTAAATATTTTTGTACATATGTAAGCATGTGTATTTCTTTGAAGATAACATAAGTATATGCATATATGTACGTTTCTACTGATATAGGCTTTGTTGACGCGCTGTCGCCGTCGGAAGCTTTCCATTCATATTTATAAACATAGTACATACTATGTATGTACATATACATACATATACACCACCATTACCATTTTTTCTGCTTTACGAATGCTTATTTTAAATGAATTCCTCTTCTTATTCGTCTTTTTTATTGCTTTCCTATTTTTAGATCGGTGCCTGAATTACCTTTTCGAGGGTTATCAAATGTGGAGTATCTCAGTGTTGGCGACAATGAACTCGAAGAAATCCCAAAGCACATGTTGAATCATATGCCAATTGTGAAAACATTCGATATGGGACGTTGTCGCATACGTTCCGTGCTGCAGGATGACCTCAAAGGCATACAAATGGTTGTGAATCTCTTCTTGCCCAGCAATAATATAAAACGTTTGGATAAGGGCGCATTTCCGACCAGTTTATTTACCTTGCATCTGGGACGCAATCAAATCGAAAATCTCAATGGCACACTTCGACATCTGGACAAATTGGAATCCTTATTCATTAATATGAATAGAATCAGCAGTTTGGATAATGAGCTACCCGAATCGAATCGCTTGAAATTGATTATGGCACAAAATAATCGCTTAGATCGCCTGCCGGAGAGTATGCGCTACATGCACAAGCTGGAGAATTTGCATGTGCAACACAATTGCATACGCACCTTTGATGCTATCTTCAAGCATGCGAAGAACTTGAACGAATTTCATGCCTTCAACAATGAGATCGAGTATCTGCGTCAGGATGATTTTCTGGAATGTGAAATGCTGGAGGATATCGACTTTTCGGTTAATCATATCAAGTCTTTGAATAATTCCCTTTTGCCGCTGAGTCGTTTGTATCGTGCCAATATTTCATATAATGAAATCGAAGAATTCTCAATGAACGAGATTCGTGGTTTGGTGATGCTGCGTCATTTAATGTTGAATAACAATAAAATCAAACGTCTCACCGGTCATCAGGAGAACAATATCGATCAGAACTCATACTTGTTCGAGCTTAATTTGGATCACAACGAACTGAAAACCTTGGATGGTGCTTTGATGGGCTTGAACAGCTTACGTATATTGAGTTTGTCCTTCAATCAACTGGAGCGCATTCTACCGGAGGATTTTATCGGTTTGGCGAAGTTGGAGATTTTAGATTTGTCGCACAATCAACTATTGACACTGAAGGAAATGGAGAGGGTGAGTTATATTTTCAATAATATGTATGTAGTGCACAAAAGAATAGAGAAATGATTCGGTCGAGGTCTTTGTTAAGTCTTTCGCTAAGCTGCAAAACCATAGTCTCCGGAAAGGGTTTATAATTGATCCAAGCAATCAATCAACCTGGGTCGCATTCATTTTAGGGAGAGCACCATCGGTTTAATATACAAACTATGCGAACACTCCAGAAGGAATAGGTCCAGGGATCACAGGACACAGAACTAAGATGTCTGTTACCATGGGGAGGTATCGGAACATAGTTCAAGCGGAAGTACACGCCATTAGTCTGTCTGAAGAGTTAAACTAACGAAGGAACGACCGGATGGACAAGATCTTCGGCCAGTAGGCAAGATAGTTTGAACGATTTTTTTTATTCTGCCACGAAAGTCTTACACAAAAAAAGCTCCCTTGCCAACTTTCATGGTGAAAAGCTCTTTTGAGAGAAATCATTTATGCATGTTGCAAATCGAGATGTATATTATTTTGCTGCCGCTGCTCCAACAGTAGCAATGGCCGAGTGAGCAAAGCACTGGCGTGGCATTCAAGAGATCCGCGTTTCGAATCCTTGGGAAGTTAAATTTTTTTTAAACTCAATTTTTTTCATTTCTTTAATTATCTTTTAAGTTTTAGATTTTATTGTTTTACAGATAAAAAAATTTGTATTACATTTAATTTTTAGAAACTTATTTTATTTTTCTTTAATTGCAATTTCTTTTAAATTTTACATATATATATTATTTTTATTAATTATAGAAACTTGTATTTTATTTATTTTTTCTTAATTTAATTTTCTTTCAATTTTTACATTTTATTGTTTTACAAAGAAAAGTATTTTTATTTGAATTTCATTTAATTTTTAGGAACTTATTCAATTTTTTTTTATATGACTTTTTTTAATTATTAAATTTTATTGTTTTAAAAAGAAATTTTTTCAATTTCATTTAATTTATAGAAACTTATGTATTTTTTCTTAAGCTTTCTTAGCAAAATTTCGTTTAATTTTTAGATGTTATTGTTTTAAAGAGAAAAATATATATTTTTTTTATTTAATTTTATTAGGAAGTTTTTTAATTTCATTCAATTTTTAGGAACTAATTTGGTTTTTCTATTTAAATTTTTTGTTTTCGTTTCTAAATAAATTTTTCTTTCTAATATCAAAAACATTTTGTTTTTAATTTCATTAAAATTTTAAAAAGTACTCTATTATCGTTTACTTAAAAAAAAACATATTTTCGTAAGTAAGATTTAAGGGTTAAGACAAAACGATGTATGTATGGTTTCAGCCAGTCAGATTACGAGAAAATTCTAAATTTAAAGATGAAATATGTAAAATCTACGTAGTATAGCACTTATGTATATATAGAAAAATAAAAAATAGGAATCTAAATTAAAATTTTTAATTTATCTACAGAGAAATAACCACGAAATTTTCTAATATTTTTAAATAACATCAGTTACTTCTATTATTTTCCAGACATTCCTTCCAAATCTGAAAATTTTAAAGGCAGCCTACAATAATATTACAAGATTGGAAAAGGATTTCCATGGCTTACCCGTACTGTGTCAAGCCAACCTTACGAGCAACCAAATATCATCGATTTCTTCCGAATTAGTTTCGCAAACGAGGTGCATGAATCACAATGTTCCTGGCAAATTGGAATTGTATTTAGATGGTGAGTTACGCTCCATATTCTTCTCTATTTCTTAATTTTCAACGAACCATACTCATATGTGTTCTTGCAGACAATCCAATACTCTGTGACAATCGCCTCAACGAACTATGCCCCATTATGCTGAAGCAAGAGACGCGCATACGTGGCAAATCACAGTGTTTCGAGAGCGACCAAGAGGTTTGCACCGTTTTGCCAATGTTGTTTGTCAATAACTATCCATTGATTATACCCACGCAATTGAGCCAACAAGTATTGGCCAATGCGAAACCCGTCGTCATAGTACCGCTACTCAATCAGCCATTGAATAATGCAGATGACGTGTTGCCACCTTTGATTGCGCCGCTAGGTAAACCGATTTTAAAGCCAATAATAATTGCGCCATTATCAGCAATCACTCCAACCACAAGTTCCACTACGACGACCACCACAACAACTACTACACCCGAACCTATAGCCAATGAGAAGGACGAAACTTTGGAAGCACCGACAAAGCCAACAGCGCCAATTTTGGAAACTAATGAAACAGGCGATGCTGAGCATATTCATGTTGCGGGTAAACCAAACATGGCTGAAGGATATGCAGTGACAACAACCACCATAACTTCCGCACCGAACACAGCCAAAGAGTCACCGAATATGATTGATTTGAATAATAATACAATGGAAACAACATTTGATGGCAAAATTGATGCAACAGTTGGCGAAAAGGTGCCCACAGCAGAGGCCGATATTTTCAAGGAGACAGAAGAGCAACCACTACAACCGCCGCAGGTTCTTTCTGAGTTAACTAAGATCGTGGCTCCTCCAGTTGCGGTAGTGCCATCATCGGCTGTTGCTGTCGAAGAGGTTGCTGAAGTAGCTATACCGAAGACAGTATCAATGGCGCCACCAACTGAGTACGCCACTGTCGAATATATTCCAAATTTGGATGAATTCCTACCGGGAAATCGTCAGCCGCCGAACGTACTCGAAGAAGATTCGAATTCGAATTCGGTGCATGAAGAATTTCCGTCGGTCGTTTTGGCCGATCTCGATAATGCACCGCAAAGTCTACTAACACCAGATGAGCCACCCGAAAATCCTTAAATTTGTAAGAAGCACAAAAACAAAACAAAAAAACACAAACACATCTACATTATTAAAATTTAAGTTTTCCCCCCTTTTGTGCTGTCGTCTACTCCCACTTCAGGTTAATTATAAATTAATTTAATGCTGATTATCGTATTTAGTTTTAGTAGTTATAGTTGAAAGTTAAATATAATTACAGTTTGTTTCAATTTGCATACGCACATCTAAAATCATGTATCACACACACACACACACACACACCCACACTCCCGTGCACACACATACAACTTAAATAAGGCCATACGCACTCTCAGTTCTACATACATACTCGTATACACACACACACACACACACACAGCCACTTAAATAAGCACATATCCAACAATCCCAACCATATTTAATGTTAAAATATTTCAAATTTTAAGTTATTATTTTATTCTTTTAATTTTTAACTTTAAGTTACTGTTTCTCTTGCTGTAGAATTTAAATGTGAAAAAAATAAATAAAAAATAAAAACCAAGTGAAGATATTCCACGAGCAATTAACGAATCAAAGCGAAATATATTGTAAATGTTGATTTATTGTGACTAAAAATTAAATAAGTTTATATTTTGTGATTATGCCAAAATTTTTACTCACTCACATATTGTATGTATTTAGTGAGTTTTTATGTATGTATATCTAATGTATGTATATGAATTTTCCAGCTGGTTGATTGAAAGATTCAACTTTCGCTAATTTATTGATCAGCAATAAAAGTGTGAAGTCAACCATTGTTTGATTACAAATTTTGGTCATTGTAATACATATTCGTTTGAGATAGTTGCAACATCCTTTAATTAATAACTAATAAATCGCTTGATTACAATAATATTTAGAAAGAATAGTTAAAATTAGTAATTTTGATTGCCGAAATCAGCTATACATTGCAAGCACAAGTATTGTATATGTGTGTTTTAAAAATAAATTCGAAAAATAAAAACTTTAAAGTTTCTATGCATTCTTCTTCTTCTTCGTACGATGAACACGGTGATCAGGCATAGAAAATAACGTCCTTGGACAAATGACGACTATTTTTGCTGCGTATGCCAGAGCTCGCTCAAACTATTTAGCGTATGTATGTATACCCCAGTGACAGAGTCAGATTTTGCACGCAGGGTCCATCGTAGTTCAGGGCTACGAGAACGACATTGTCATTCTTATCCGAGTTAGGTTCGCAGACACCATCTCTGCTCTGAACATAGTCGCCAAATGGTGCAGTAATAATGGGTTAGCCAGCATATTGCCATTTCCAAAAAAAATGAAAAGGGAAAAATTACTAAAAGCATTCCTTCAAGGAGAAAAGATACACTTCTCTAAAGATTTGAAATATGTCGGAATTATCCTTGATGACAAGCTCTCATGGAATCCGCATCTAGGTAGCGCTATTCAAAAACCCAGGGCCTCTATCACGACCTGCCGGAAACTAATGGAAGCGGAACAGGGGCATCGGACCTAAACTGCCAAGGTGGATGTATGGTGCTATTTCGGAACATATTCTAACTTATGATGCGTCTGTTTGGTGGTGGAAGAAGGCAGACGCCAAGTGCAAAGACTGGCCTACGTGAGCATTACTGGCGCGATGAGATCAATACTAACCGCAGCTCTCGAGGTGCCCTTCCACCCTCAGGGTCATGGATAAAGACAACGAACTGCGCATTAGCTTAAGGGACCGCTGCCTTCCAGATATAACTTTAAATAAAACTTCAAGATACTTTCCCTTACAAAAACAACAGCATTCATTTTGTTCCTGCCCTATATAAATTGTACAGAGAGCTTTTGAAAGATTTGGCACGCGTGCCTATGAAGTGGCCAACTGTGGCTTAAAGGCACCGGGTGTACCTCATATGGGCACCGGGATGCAGTGGAGTCATAGGAAATGAAGCGTTCTTTGGTTATTTTGCATTTCAGGGGACGATATATTTGTTTATTTTTAAATTTGGGGTAACTTTTCAAGGTAAAATTGGAGCATATTTTAATTTTTTGTTATCGCTATCGATAGACAATTTTCTACTTAACAAGAGAAAAAAAAACTGATAGTGGTACCTGTAATGGCATCGGTTATTGCAATTTAATAAAATGAAAATGGTAACGGCAAAGGTAGAAGCTAATGTTAATTCTAGTGAAGATGATTATGGTAGTTCTAACGGTAGTCCTAACGGTAGTGACAATGGTCATATTCATAGGAATGGTCTTCCTTGGGTAAAAATACTCAGTTGATTGTCAAGAAATGCCTGTAACGAAGTTTAATTTCCTTCGGTCTATGATAAATTTTCTCCATTCTAATGTTATGCGGCTACAAAACCCAATATACTCAAACAAAAACAAACGCATAGCCTTTGAAAAAAAAACTGTAAGAAGAGTTACGGTACTTAAAGAAATATCCGATGCTATATCATCCGATGAGAGGGATTTTTTTCTTTTCAACATTTTTTTCGTTGTTCACGGATAGTGGGATGAAATTTTGTAGAAAGTGCGACACAAAACTCAAAATATTTTCGTTCACCGATTTCGCGAATCCAATTCAGATTCGCTGAGACTCCTTTACAAAACGTTAATCTAGTTTTTTATTCGGTTTATTTGAATTTAATTTCATTTGCTTTTATTAATTTTTTAAATTTAATTTATATCAACTTTCCATTTGGTTTCATACAGAGTTGGGCATTATTCGAATACATTTTTATTTAGATAATAATTCGAATTAACCGCCCTCCAGCTACGCTGACTACAATATTATTTCTCAGAACACCTTTCCGAATACAAAATAAATAAATAAAAGTAAATCGTTGCTCCTTTTTTGAAAAACCATTTCAAATAACGAATAAAATCACGAATAATTTACTCATGAATAGCTAATGAATTATTTACAAATATGTAATCATATTAGGGATACAATTTACCGCCCTATTCCCACAACACTGACAACACTCAGCGGCTGACTATTGCATTTACTACTGCGCCTAATACTATGCCGCAAATTTATTTTAAGCTCTCGTATGGTGACAATTGTCAGCGTTGTTGTTATGACCTACTGAGTACGCGACAACGGCGAAACAATGTTTATACATACATATTGTGTTTTAGGCGCAATAATTCTGACAATAGACATACGATGAATTTTGTCAGTGTTGTGGGAATAGTTGGACTGATAACGGTTATTTTTTTGAGCAGAAAAGACCACACTCTTTGGGGAATTTGTATGCCGTTACAAATTGAAATATAATTTTTGGACTTAAAAAGCTAAAGGTTTTCCAAATTAGATCACTGAAATCAGCTGCGTTCAAATAAATTAAAAACTGAAATGGAAAATTACTCTTTTACAGTCCAGAAGAAGTTATTTAATTTCGAAGTTCATGCCATTCTTCCCCTAAATAGGCTAAAGGGTATATAAATAAAACGGCGTACTCAAAAAAAATTAAAATTAATTAAAGTAAAACTGACAAATGATTAAAAGCAAACTGCAAAAAAAAAAAATTATCGTAAATGCATCATGAAAAAAAAAATACGGAATGAACAAAAGTTTCTAAGTAATTGCACCCTGTAATGGAAAAGAAAGAAGAGGAATTTTGCTATTGTACTGTAGATGTCGCAGCAAAACGAAATAGTGCTGCCACATCGCAGTAAAATATTCCCTATCATTTGCGAACAATATTAAGAAAAACATCTCAAATCGTGTGCTACCTAATTTGTGTTTAATAACCAAAATCTATTTGCCTGAATTTGTGTCATAGAAAGCCGGATTTTTAAACTTAATAGGAAAAAAATTCAACTGCGAAATTTTCTTACTTTTCTAATTATCTGATACGGGATGGTAGCCTTAAAATACAACCCTGCCTTTGCTTTTTCAGTGATTCGTAAAATTGCAAAATTTGCGTCAAGTGGTCTGGTTTTTGTTGCACATTTTTATTGGAAAAACTGTGAATTTTTTTATTTAAAAGTATCGAGGTTTTTAATAATTGATTCCACACGTAAAAATTGTTAAATGATTATGTTTGATTAGGATAAGAAATTATTTGGTAGCTGAAAAATTATAAGCAAGAAACGCAGAAGGCAAAGGTGAACAATAGACAAAGATAAATTGCTGAAACTTTCTATACTTTCTTTGTTATAAATTTTGTATTGGGGAATTGTGAGATGCGGTTAAATATTTATTATTCAATACTAATCAAGAAAATACTTGGGAAGTGCAATTGCATACATATATGAAAATAAAAATTGAATTGGAAGGAAATATAAGCCCAAGCAAAACATCAACTGCCGCTGCAATTCAGCAGCAAAAAAGGGCGAAGCATAGAAGAGTGAAAGAAACCAAAAACGTCATCAGTTGTCATCGTATTGCGCTTTGTGCTATTCCATTCCCCATTCTGAAATTCCAACTGGTCATAAACGGAAGGCGACGTACTCATTCATCCACTACTGCTCGCCATAATTTGTGGATGGTGTTATTTAGTGCAAATTTAACTCGTACTTATATTAGTTATCAACAAATTGGTTTTAAACTCAAATTAAATTATATTGGGCGAAAGTACTAGTGAGAAAAGTGAAAACAAAACTGCAAAAAGGTGAACATTGCAGTAGCAGTAAGAAAGTACATCGTAAAAAGTGCACTAGGAGAACGGGCAAACAACCAGCATTTGAAAACTTAGAAATTAGTCGATTTTAACAGCCTAAGTGCATTTGATCAACAGCACCAGCACTGCATTACAGTACGCGGGACTCCGTGGCCTAGTTAGCTTGAGTG
>NW_023458565.1:29487024-29487308 GCF_013731165.1 Rhagoletis pomonella | reverse complement strand
TTTTTTTTTGTTCACTTTAGTTAGTATTCGATTTGTTTACGGAGAGAAAAAATTGCAACTCTGTTTTTTTTTTTTTTTTAATTTGACACCAAGCGCGGTACTTCATTCTGCATTCTTTCAAGCGCCGTTTATTTTTAGTTTTACTGAAAATACATATTGATAAAATTTTTTGCTTCATTGAAATTTTTTACTTATTTTTCTAATCCACATAAGTCTAACTAAATTTTCTATATTTTAACTGTTATGTTAATAATACGCCATGAAGCCTCCCTTGCAAATCTTCC
>NW_023458565.1:29481094-29486924 GCF_013731165.1 Rhagoletis pomonella | reverse complement strand
GTCAGAAACAAAAATAAAAAATTCAATCTAGTACGGAAAATTGGTTTTTGCTCCGATTTTTGCAGTAATTTAGTCCTGAATCGATTTGGGCCGAACACTGTTTTTTCATTTGTACTGTTTTATAAACCTCAAACCGCAGTGTGGACATCAATATTTAGTGATGTGGTTAAGTTCGATTTGAGATGGTTAACTTTTTGGTGGGGACATGGTATAACGGTTATTTTTTTGAGCAGAAAAGACCACACTCTTTGGGGTATTTGTATGCCGTTACAAATTGAAATATAAATTTTGGACTTAAAAAGCTAAAGGTTTTCCAAATTAGATCACTGAAATCAGATGCGTTCAAATAAATTCAAAACTGAAATGGGAAACTTACACTTTTACAGTCCAGAAGAAGTTATTTAATTTCGAAGTTCATGTCATTTTTCCCCTAAATAGGCTAAAGGGTATATAAATAAAACTGCGTACTCAAAAAAAAATTAAAATTAATTAAAGTAAAACTGACAATTGATTAAAAGCAACCTGCAAAAGAAAAATAATCGTGAATGCATTATGAAAAAAACGGAAAAAGGAACAGTCCAGCGCCTTCGTCTTGGTCTGCAGGCTGTATCGGAGATACACCCGCTAAATTTAAACGTAGAATACGTGGTATGGTTAAGAGCATATCCAAGTCAAAAACGAAAGCACAAACTAAGAAAAAAATATCGATAACAAAAGCGATAATAAAATCGATAACAAAATCGATAAAAATATCGATAACAAAATCGTTAACTAAATCGATTACAAAATCGATAAAAAATCGATTACAAAATCTATCGAAAAATCGATTACAAAATCGATAACAAAATCGATTCCAAAGTCAATAACAAAATTGATAACAAAATCTATCAAAAAATCCATTACAAAATCGGTAATAAATTCGATAAAAAAATCGATAAAACTATCGATAACAAAAGCGATGGCAATATCGATAGCAAAATCGGTAAAAAAAACCGATAAAAATACCGACAACAAAAGCGATAACAATATCTATAGAAAAATCGATAAAAATATTGATGACAAAAGCGACAAAAATATCGATAACAAAAGCGATAACAATAGCGATAGCAAAATTGTTAAAACAATCAAGAAAAATATCGATAACAAAACCGATAAATAATCAATAATAAAATCAATAACAGAATCGATTACAAAATCGATAACAAAATCGATAAAAATATCGATCATTATATCGATAAGTTCCGAAAATATCGATAGCAAAATCAATAACAACATCGATACAAATTTCGATAACTAAATCGGTGAAAATATCGGTAACAAAACCGATAAAAATATCGATGGCAAAATCGATTAAAATATCGGCAACAAAATCGATAAAGATATCGATAACAAAACCAAACAGATCCACATTAACTGAAACTTTTATATGTACGTATATATGCATTTACATATGTACATACGCTGCGATCAAAAGCCGCATTACATACGCATACATACTTTTTGCCTCATTGTCATCATTTATGCCCATACATATATTTGAATAAAATAAACATATATAGAAGATATCAACCAATACTTCCCATATACCAAACGAAAGGAAAACTCCTGAATTTTTGATTCAAGAAAATAAAAACAAAATCCTTCGAGCGGTTTTCGAGCATTTTGGTAATGAAAAAAATTTGCAAATTTGTTCAACAATTTTTTGCCTTAAAATGCTCAATATTTGTTAAATTTATATAAAATTTGTACCCGATAATATTTCTATTGCTCCAAAGAACCTATATCCCGAAAATGAAAGTTATATATGCCAACAATAAGTTGCTAGAGCACTTTAAAGGCTCAAAATTGACCCCAAAATAAGGCAATGTTTACCGTTGTTTTTACGACAGAAACCGAATTGGTTATTTACAAAAATGAATCTGTCGACAGGTTTGGAATTTTATCTTTGAAACGCCACACTTTTCTTTGAAATCGCTTTATTAGTTCTCGTGCAATAAGCGTTTTTGTGAAGCTCTAAAAATTACAACTACAACATTTGAACATAGCCCCCATACCTTAAGGTAAGACGTATTCTACGTCAAAAACAAAAATTACTAATTAATTGCACCCTGTAATGGAAAAAAGAAGAGTATTTTTACTATTGTACTTTAGATGTCGCAGCAAAATGAGATAGTGCAGCCACACCGCAAAAAATTATTTCCTTTCTATTTGCGAACAATATTAAGAAAAACATCTCAAATCGTGTCTTGAATGCTGAACTAAATTTGGGTTTATCAACCAAAACTATTTGCTCGAATCTGTGTCATAGAAAGCCGCATTTTAAACTTTATAGGAAAAAGTTCAACTGGGAAATTTTCTTACTTTTCTAATTATCTGATACGGGGTGGTAGCCTTAAAATACAACCCTGCCTTTGCTTTTTCAGTGATTCGTAAAATTGCAAAATTTGCGTCAAGTGATCTGGTTTTTGTTGCACATTTTTATTGGAAAAACTGTGAATTTTTTTTATTTAAAAGTATCGAGGTTTTTATTAATTGATTCTACACTCAAAAATTGTTAAATGATTGTGTTTGTTTAGGATAAGTAATTATTTGGTAGCTGAAAAATTATAAGCAAGAAACGGAGAAGGCAAAGGTGAACAATAGACAAAGATAAATTGCTGAAACTTTCTATACTTTCTTTGTTATAATTTTGGTATTGGGGAATTGTGAGATTCGGTTAAATGTTTTTATTCAATACTAATCAAGAAAATACTTGGGAAGTGCAATTGCTTACATATGTGAAAATAAAAATTGGATTGGAAGGAAATATAAGCGCAAGCAAAACAACAACTGCCGCTGCAATTCAGCAGCAAAAAAAGGGCGAATCATAGAAGAGTGAAAGAAACCAAAAACGTCATCAGTTGTCATCGTTTTGCGCTTTGCGCTATTCCATTCCCCATTCTGAAATTCCAACTGGTCATAAACGGAAGACGACGACGATTCATTCATCCACTACTGCTCGCCATAATTTGTGGATGTTGTTATTTAGTGCAAATTTAACTCGTACTTATATTAGTTATCAACAAATTGGTTTTAAACTCAAATTAAATTATATTGGGCGAAAATACTAGTGAGAAAAGTGAAAACAAAACTGCAAAAAGGTGAATATTGCAGTAGCAGTAATAAAGTACATCGTAAAAAGTGCACTAGGAGAACGGGCAAACAACCAGCATTTGAAAACTTAGAAATTAGTCGCTTTTAACAGCCTAAGTGCATTTGATCAACAGCACCAACACTGCATTACAGTACGCGGGACTCCGTGGCCTAGTTAGCTTGAGTGCTATATACCATAACTGCAGTTCCAGTTGTGTGTTTTTTGTGCGCTGAACGAACTCCCCCGTGAGTGGTTTTGCTTGTCATCATCACCAATATACGCCCAGCAAAAACAACATTAGCAAGAACACGGTGCCATAGAAGCCATTCGGCTAGTAGGCAGTACGCCAATCAGACGGGTGTCTCGTGACATCCATAGCTAAGATAGGAACAAACATAGAAACGGCAGCCAACATTTACAATCGCAATAATTTAGTGTTCATAAAAAGTAAAATCGGCAAGCAAGGTTTTACCGACGATTTCATTAGGGCTCAGGTGAGCCCAATGCTTCCATTGATAATGAACTTTTTTCTTTAACACTCTCACACGGAGTATCCATATGTATTGCTAATTTTATTGGCAAATGTAATTGAGCACTTAGAAATGCTATCAATACCCGTGTGTTGTGTACCTATATTTTAAGTTCTTTAAAGTATCTTTTAGTTGTGTATGTTTGTTGTTTCTTTCCTTGCTATTTTCTATTTTAAGTGACCTTTTGTAGGTATTTCTTTGTTTTCTAGCTCATACTGCTAATTAAAATCAAATTTTCGTTGTAGCTCCTATATTGTTACTGTTCTTCCACCCGAATTTCTTTTGTTCTTTCTTCATTTTCTCTCATCATTATTGAGTTTATTAACCAATTTAATAGAGCACAGCATAACCAGTACACATACCTACATATGTAGCAGTCAGTACATCTTAAACAGTTTAGTATTCTAATAACGTTGCTGTAGAATAACTTTACCTCAACTTGTATTACTATTACTAAGTTGTTTGCCTTTAACTAACTAATCTGCCACATCTACGATTTCATTTGTAATATACGTAAGCTTCTTTGAGCGCTCAGATGTGCAGTCAGTTGACGCACTGCCTCTCTGTTCATTAAATTTATGCTCATGTTTTGTGCTGTTGCCGTCAGCCGGAAGCTGTTATTTATCTATTTTGCTTTGATTTTGCCTTTCGCCTTCATAAATTTGCTATAAAACAAAATATTTCGTTTGCGTGGATCTTATATGTACATGTTTGCTTATGTTGCTTGGACTACACAGTACAGGCTTGACTATTGATGGCATACTTGTTCAATGGAGTCGCCTACTCACTTTTATGAAATTAGTTTTTCTTTTGCTATTAGTGAAATCTGTTCTTAACAATGAAGCGCTTTAAGAATCGCCCGATTATGTATTCTATTTCTCCAAAAGCTAAAAAATATGTGTATTTGTGAAATAGCTTACACAATAGTCACCAAGGCACATACATTTTCCTAAGCCTTGCCCAATTCAGGTTTTTGTTTTATATGTACGCATCGCAGTTATCACTCATGCAAGAAAATACGCTGCGCTTGCCATCCATAGCGCGATTTTTTCCGCAAACTATGAATGTATGTGTAGATAACTATTGCTTTGCTTTGTCGATTGCAATACTCATAGCCTGCCAATATGCTACACTAAAAACAATTTTTTGCAATAATTATGAACTGTTATTTAATAATTATGTACTAAGTGGAATTCATTTAAGCTCTTTTAACATAAAAATTAAAAACAATAAAAAACAGCGGTCTCTGTATTTTAAGGAAAACGAAATATTTCGCCATATATTTAGACCACAAGCGAGTTTTTCCCCAACCTACATATATATGTACATAGGCAGGCCCGTCGATAGGGAGGGGAGAAAGGGGTGAATCCCCCGAACCCGGGCCCGGGCTTTTTAAGGGGCTTGAAATATCAGAAGCATAACTTTTTATTATTTATTTTGTTTCAATATAATAGCTCGTTCGTTATAGGCTTTTATTATAAACATATTCCGATTCGTGCTAATTGTTTCTAACTATGCATTAAAGAAAATGTTCACATGCTTTTGAATTAATACAATTTATGTATAGGGCCCGAGATTTTTCAGTCCGGGCCCGAGTTTTCTCTCGACGGCCCTGAACATAGCAATGATGCATATGTAGAAATATTTTTTTTCTCCATATTTCGGTTTTATTTTGTTGTTGTAGCAGCATACAAGTTCCCCATAGGGTTTTTGGGGAGTGTTGCTGGAGTGACAGTCCTTGGCCAGATATAAATCTGGGTCGTTCCGGTTACGTAGACCCGACTGTCGTGGGTTTTATTTTCATATTTATTGCTGAAGTCCATTCATCGTCTCACATGTGCGCTATACGGTGAATACATGCATTCCTTATCAGTCAGCGTAAAATACTTATGTTTGCCTGAATTCACATGGCTTATCAATTTCTCACTAATTTGTGTAATATGTATGTAGTTTAAAATAGTAGTTTGTTGTGCCAAACAAAATTCGCTGGAGAACTAAGTACATATTTATATTTTCATATACATACATAGTTATGTTTTTATTATTTTTGCGCTTATCAATTTACTTGCCTGAGCATTTAAGCCATACCTTGGCCTGATAAGTAATTTAGTTATGCGTCATTGCATAAATGCGTCCGGCCGTTATTCCTCATGGTTGATACGATATA
>NW_023458565.1:29477585-29480994 GCF_013731165.1 Rhagoletis pomonella | reverse complement strand
GAATACTAACTAAAGTGAACAAAAAAAAATTGTTTATAAACAAAAACCGAAACGATAACGAAAACATTCAAAAGAAAACCACAAAACGAAAGCGACCAAAGATTTTTTCGAGTGAATGCAATAACAATGTAGGTAGTAATTTGTATGTGTGCGTATGCATATGCAGTCAATCATTAAAAATTATTAATATTTAATAGAATGCAAATTGAGTTTATAGTAATAGTTATAGTAATACCTCAAACCAAGGACTTGTTATATAGAGTAAGTGAAATTTCGCAGAACTTTCTAGTCGAAATTGCAAAGGTGCTTATGTGCTTCATGATTTTGATGTGGATTCGAGTCAGTAAAGAGAAAGTTGAACAGAATTTTCGACCACTTTCAAAATTTCCAAGTAATTTCAATGTTTGAGTATTATACATAGTGATATAATTTTGAAATAATAATGGATTGTTTCGACAAAAAAATTTAAATGCGCTATGATTTCAAAAATCTTGAGCGATTTGGAAAATTAGTAGTAAATACTAAAATTAAGGGTGACTTCGAAAACGCAGAGCAATTTCGGAAATTCGGAGTAACTTTGAAAATTTAGGAAAATTTCGAAAATTCGGAGCAATTAAAAAATCTGTAATTTCGGAAATAAAAAGTTATTGCGAAAAATCGGAGTGGCTTCGGAAAATTCGGGAATTTCAATATTTTCGAAAAAACGGACCAATTTCAGAAATTAACTTCGGGAATCCTAAAAAAAATATTAACATTCGGTGTAGTTAACAGAGTAATTACGAAAAAAAGGAATTATTTGGAAAAATGTATTTAATCTCAAAAAATTGGAATATTTTAAACATCCGTAAATTCGGAGATTTATCGAGAATTCAGAGTAATTTCCAAACGAAGGAGCAATTCCGGTAACTTAGAAAACACGGAGTAATTTATAAAATTTTGAGTAATTTAGAAATTTCGGAGTACTTAAGAAATTTTGGAGTAATCTAGAAGTTTTGGAGTAATTTAGAAATTCCAGAGTAATTTAGAGATTCCAGAGTATTTTAGAAATTCGGAGTAATTTAGAAAATCCGGAGTAACATAAAAAAAATTCGAATTAATTTAAGAAGCGCAGACTAATCTAGAAAATTCGGAGTAATTTAGAAAATGCGGAGTAATTTATAAAATGCGGAGTAATTTATAAAATCTGGAGTAATTAACAAAAATTCGGAGTAACTTTGAAAAATCCGTTTAATTTCAAATTCTTGCAAATAAATTTCAGAAAAATTTGAAATATATGTATGCATACATATTAAAAAAAAAAACAAACAGGTAAAACTTGTAAGCCTTAAAAATTAAAGGTAATTCCGAAGTATTTCGATGTTTCAGAGAAATCATAAATTTTCGAAATAGTGTCGGAACAAGTAGGAAAATTATCGGAAAGTTTTTAAATTACTGCTAATTTTACCAAATGATTTTGGAGTACTCCTAATAAAGCTTTAGAGTAACTTTAAGCTTTAGATCTATTTCGGAAGTATGCAGTGTAAACAATGTTGTTGTAGGCCACATGTTCGAATATTTGTAGTAACTTTGATATTGCAGAGAATTCTCGATCCTTTTTTGGAACTATTTTAGATCTAATCGGAGTAAATAAGGGGAAAATTATGAGCGTAAAAGTATTCAAGCGATCGTGTAGTTTCTGTGGAGAGATTTTCTTTGTAGTTTCGGAATAGGTAAGAGTAAGGAATTTTGTGAATGGTAAAATTTTGCATTTTATAAATAGTTAGTGTAATTCGGCGGAATTATTTTGATTGGAGTACTTAAACTTTTGAGCAACTGTAATTTTTAAAAATTATTTCGGAATGATTCGGAGTAAACAAAATTGGTGAAAGCGCAATAGATATTGTAATTGACGAGATCGGTAGTGGGTATTAAGATTGGATGATGAATTGCTTTGCAGCTTTCAACTGGGGAGCTTTCAGAAATGTTTAAGAGAATCAGAAAGGAATGATGGGCGAAAAAAGAATCATTGAGTCTTCTATATAGGCAAGCAAATGACCTTTGAGTAATCAATAACTTTTTGGACAATACAATTAAATTCAACTATTACGTATTTATAAGTAAGCAATTAAGGTTGTTAAACTCAACTAAAATCAATTTTTTTTTTTGTGTTTTTCTTAATGCTTCTGCACATCATGAAGCATTATTAAGAATTAATAGAAAATGAAATGTGTACACAAAACATTTATAAATGAAACGTCGATAAAACCAATAGAACCAAAAAATATAAAAAAATGGAATGCACAAATATTTGAAGTTCGATTAAGCTGGCGATTTACATACATACATATGCGCATACAGAAAATGCGTAACGGCATATGTAAGTATTTGGACTATGATACATGTTCTAAATAAATGTAATAAATTGTGTAGGTGTATGGTATTTTTATGCGCTGAATACAAATGTATAGATATGCGTTGAGGTGATATCTCGCAAGTAAAAAGAAAATATACAAAACAAATGTAATAAATTGCATGGCTGGTGGCTTGTGGTGGGTGGCTTGGGATTATTTATATTTAGTAAAATTTCATATTTAATGATACAAATATATGTACATACATAGTATGTGGGTTTATATTGATATGCAATTTGATAGTAATTGACAAAAATTGTATGTAGGACTTACTTTTGATTGTTTTCGCTATGTACGTTTTCTTAAACTTTTTATGCTTTTGCGTTTTTTATTCTTATTTTTATTTTTATAAAATGCTAGTTTATTTTGTTGCAATTGTTCTTTTTGTTTTTTGTTTTTGCTTTTGTTTTTGCTTTTGTTGAGTTGCAGATTTTATAGTGCTCCAAAGCAAGCTATGAGATACAAGATACAAGATAACACAATCAAATAAAAAAGAATACATATTTGTGTAACAACATTGTTTAACCAAGAAAAATAAACAACAAACAAAAACGGAAGAAATACAGATACCGAGGAAGTGGTATTGGCAGTGGTAGAGACAAAGACATAAGCGCGTACATAAGAGTGGAAAAATAGAGCAAAAATTACAATAAGAGGACATACAATAGACAAAGAGAATTTGCTAATATACTTCTAATGGAAGATAGATACTATGTGCAGATAAACTATTTAATTTATTTTTACTTTTTTATTTGTGCAAAGAAATAGAAAAGTGATATAAAGAATACAAAGCGTGAATGTAATTTATCTCATATCTGTATGTATGTATGTGTATTTCAAGATTGATTGACCTTTACTTAGTTCCGTTTTTTTTAAGAATGATAAGAATTCTGATGGATATATACACAAAAGTGGAAGTTCACCCAAAAAATAGTATCACAACCCTCATGATGACATTCATACATATTATTTATCAGAGCTGTAAAACTGTGAAATCATATGAAATTAAAAATCATCAA
>NW_023458565.1:29472959-29477485 GCF_013731165.1 Rhagoletis pomonella | reverse complement strand
AAAAAAAAATTGTTTATAAACAAAAACTGAAACGATAACGAAAACATTCAAAAGAAAACCACAAAACGAAAGCGACCAAAGGTTTTTTTGAGTGAATGCAATAACAATGCAGGTAGTTATTTTTATGTGTGCGAATGCATATGCAGTCAATTATTAAAAATTATTAATATTTAATAGAATGCAAATTGAGTTTATTGTAAAAGTTATAGTAATACCTCAAACCAAGGACTTGTTACATATATAGAGTAAGTGAAATTTCGCAGAACTTTCTAGTCGAAATTGCAAAGGTGCCTATGTGCTTCATGATTTTGATATGGATTCGAGTCAGTAAAGAGAAAGTTAAACAAAATTTTCGACCACTTTCAAAATGTCCACGTAATTTCAATGTTTGAGTATTAAACATAGTGACACGATTTTGAAATAATAATGGATTGTTTCGAAAAAATTTTTAATGCGCTATGAGTTCAAAAATCTTGAGCGATTTGGAAAATTAGTAGTAAATACTAAAATTAAGGGTGACTTCGAAAATGCAGCGCAATTTCAGAAAATTCGGAGTAACTTTGAAAGTTTAGAAAAATTTCGGAAATTCGGAGCAATTAAAAAATCTGTAATTTCGGAAGTAAAAAGTTATTGCGAAAAATCGGAGTGGCTTCGGAAATTTCGGGAATTTCAATATTTTCAAAAAAAAAACGGACCAATTTCAAAAATTAACTTCGGGAACTCTAAAAAAATTTTAACATTCGGTGTAGTTAACTGAGTAGTTTCGAAGAAAAGGAATCATTTGGAGAAATTTATTTAATCTCAAAAAATTGGAATATTTTAAACATCCGTAAATTCGGAGATTTATCGAAAATTCAGAGAAATTTCGAAACGAAGGAGCAATTCCGGTAACTTAGAAAACACGGAGATAAATTACTGGAGTAATTTAGAAATTTCGGAGTAATTCAGGGACTCCAGAGTGTTCTAGAAATTCGGAGTAATTTAGAAAATCCGGAGTAACATAAAAAAAATTCGAATTAATTTAAGAAGCGCAGACTAATCTAGAAAATTCGGAGTAATTTAGAAAATGCGGAGTAATTTAGAAAATCCGGAGTAAATGGTAAAATCGGTGTAATTAAGAAAACTCGGAGTAATTTTGAAAAATCCGTTTAATTTCAAATTCTTGCAAATAAATTTCAGAAAAAATTTGAAATATATGTATGCATACATATTTAAAAAAAAAAAAAACAGGTAAGACTTGTAAACCGTAAAAATTAAAGGTAATTCCGAAGTATTTCGATGTTTCAGAGAAATCATAAATTTTCGAAATAGTTTCGGAACAAGTAGGAAAGTTATCGGAACGTTTTTAAATTACTGCTAATTTTATCAAATGATTTTGGAGTACTCCTACTAAAGCTTTATAGAAACTTTAAGCTTTAGAAATTATTTCGGAAGGATGCAGTGTAAAACAATGTTGTTGTAGGCCAAATGTTCGAATATTTGTAGTAACTTTGATATTGCAGAGAATTCTCGATCCCTTTTCGGAACTATTTTAGATCTAAACAGAGTAAATAAGGGGAAAATTATGAGCGTAAAAGTATTCAAGCAATTGTGCAGTTTCTGTGTAATTCCAGGAGACATTTTCTTTGTAGTTTCGGAATAGTTAGGAGTAAGGAATTTTGTGAATGGTAAAATTTTGCATTTTATACATAGTTAGTGTAATTTTGCGGAATTATTTGGATTGGAGTTTTTAAACTTTTGAGCAACTGTAAACTTTAAAAATTATTTCGGAACTCCGAATCAGTAAACAAAATTGGTGAAAGCGCAATAGATATTTTAATGACGAGATCGGTAGTGGGTATTAAGATTGGATAATGAATTGCTTTGCAGCTTTCAACTGGGGAGCTTTCAGAAATGTTTCCTTTATAAAACAAAAAAATACAACATAAATCAGCAAATTTTTCAGAATTTCCAGGTTAAAGGCAGAATCATTCCTCTACCATGAACGAGAAATTATGCAGCTGAAGGAGAAATGGGAAGACCAAAATAAAGGAATGATGGGCGAAAAAAGAATCATTGAGTCTTCTATTCTGAAACTATATAGGCAAGCAAATGACCTTTGAGTAATCAATAACTTTTTGGACAATACAATTAAATGCAACTATTACGTATTTATAAGTAAGCAATTAAGGTTGTTAAACTCAACTAAAATATATATATTTTTTTTTTGTGTTTTTCTTAATGCTTCTGCACATCATGAAGCATTCTTAAGAATTACTTAATAGAAAATGAAATGTGTACACAAAACATTTATAAATGAAACGTCGATAAAACCAATAGAACCAAAAAATAGAAAAAAAATGGAATGCACAAATATTTGAGGTTCGATTAAGCTGGCGATTTACATACATACATATGCGCATGGAGAAAATGCGTAACGACATATGTAAGTATGTATTTGAACTATGATACATGTTCTAAATAAATGTAATAAAAATGTGTAGGTGTATGGTATTTTTATGCGCTGAGTACAAATGTATAGATATGCGTTGAGGTGATATCTCGCAAGTAATAAAAAGAAAATATACAAAACAAATGTAGTAAATTGCATGGCTGGTGGCTTGTGGTGGGTGGCTTGGGATAATATATTTATATTTAGTAAAATTTCATATTTAATGATACAAACATATGTACATACATAGTAAGTATGTGGGTTTATATTGATATGCAATTTGATAGTAAGTAATTGACAAAAATTGTATGTAGGACTTACTTTTGATTGTTTTCGCTATGTACTTTTTCTTAAACTTTTTATGCTTTTGCGTTTTTTATTCTTATTTTTATTTTTGTAAAATGCTAGTTTATTTTGTTGCAATTGTTCTTTTTGTTTTTTGTTTTTGTTTTTGTTTTTGCTTTTGTTGAGTTGCAGATTTTATAGTGCTCCAAAGCAAGCTATGAGATACAAGATACAAGATAACACAATCAAATAAAAAAATAATACATATTTGTGTAACAACATTGTTTAACCAAGAAAAATAAACAACAAACAAAAACGGAAGAAATACTGGTACCGAGGAAGTGGTATTGGCAGTGGTAGAGACAAAGACATAAAGCCCGTACATAAGAGTGGAAAAAATAGAGCAAAATTACAATAAGAGGACATACAATAGACAAAGAGAATTTGCTAATATACTTCTAATGAAAGATAGATACTATGTGCAGATAAACTATTTAATTTATTTTTACTTTGTTTTATTTGTGCAAAGAAATAGAAAAGTGATATAAAGAATACAAAGCGTGAATGTCATTTATCTCATATCTGTATGTATGTATGTGTATTTGAAGATTGATTGACCTTTACTTGGGTCCGTTTTTTTTTAAGAATGATAAGAATTCTGAAGGATATAAACACAAAAGTGGAAGTTCACCCAGAAAATAGTATCACAACCCTCATGATGACATTCATACATATTATTTTTGTATGTATTCATTTACTTTTTTCCATTTTAGTGAAGTACAATTCTACTATATACTAGCAAATAACCGGCGTGCTTCACTGCGCCTTAAAAGTATTTTTGTATTGTCACTCCCTCCCAAAACTTGTAGGGCTTCATTTATAAAAATTAATATAAATTTGAGGAGCTTTATGAAGTGAGATTTTCTTTTTTTTTTTTTTTCTTTTTTTTTTTTGAATAAACTATAACTCGATTCCACATATCGTGCATTTTCTTTAAAGGTGTATTAATACAGTATTTACCTTATCTTCTCACTTTCGACCGATCACCTATCTCGGCAGCCAATGCGAAAACGCTCTATCTTAGAAAACTTTTCAAGAGCGCTCTATTTTATTGAAAAACACCATATCTCAGAATTTCGTTGAAAAACGCCCTATTTCAGAATTCGGTTCAAAAACGCCCTATCTTAGTTGAAAATACATTGAAAACGTGCTGAGATAAAGCGTTCTTGAAGAGTTTTATGAGATAGGGCGTTTTCGAACTGGCACCGAGATAGGTCCACTCAGGTATCGATATGGTATGGTATATATGACAAACAAAAGGCAGAGAAACTTTTAAAGACGTCGAGGAAAGATCTCCTGTAATAGAACAGAACCCACTAGTTGTAACTTGTACTTTCTATATACGAATTCTTGAAAAACAAAACAAAATTATTAAACAAAAGCTTAATTTTCCTCAATTTACAAAAAGCAACCCACTTGGTACTGTTTTATCACAGGAGAGATATACGAGGAAATTCAGCCAACTGTCTTTTAACTCGCCACAGTTTTTCCTAAGACTTTTGTGTTTCGTTTCAGGCCACTATCTTGAACGCTATTTTCCGGGTTTCGAAAGACTAATTGAAAGATCTGCTAACGAAGAGATCTTAGCGTTCTTCTGTTTATCTTTTTGCAATCAGTTTTCTAAAAATTAAATGAAATTACAAAAAAAAATAAATGTATATATTTTTAAACAATGAAAACTAAACATTAAAAGGAAATTAAATAAAAAAATTAAATAAGTTCCTAAAAATTAAACGAAATCAGAAAAATT
>NW_023458565.1:29459053-29472859 GCF_013731165.1 Rhagoletis pomonella | reverse complement strand
AAAAAAATTAAATAAGTTCCTAAAAATTAAACGAAATCAGAAAAATTTGTTTCTTTTTGCATTAATATAAACTAAACACGAATAGCAATTTAATAAAAAAAGTTAAAATAAAACCAAACAAAATAAGCTTCTAAAAATTAAATTAATTAAAAAAATAGATATTTTTTTCATACCAATAAAATCAAAAAATTAAATTAAAAACTGAAATCAAAGAAGTTTCTAAAAATCATAGGAAATTAAAAATGTATACATTTTTCTTCTCTTTTTAAAACAATAAAATCTAAAAATTAAAAGGAATTAAATTTAAAAAAAGTTATAAAAATTAAAAAAAAATAAGTTCCTTAAAATTAAACGAAATTATATCAGTTTTAACTTTAGACGATCCAAGGTTCAAGAAAAATGCTTTGACAGATGAAGAGGCCTTTCATGGGGGAGATTCTGTAACCAGTGAGTAGTAGCGAGAAGTTTCGGATCGATATCTCTGCATTATGGCCTCGAACCGACATATATACATCTTTCATTTGAATCATTATTAAAAGCTCTATTGGCTCCTACATTCGGGTTTTGATAGGCGAGTCTCCCCTGATCCGTTTTTCCATATTTTTGGCCTATGTGCGCTTTTATTTGAAACCTAAATGTTTCGGTACCGAGTATCGAGAGTATTGAATACTTTTTAAATCGGTACCTAATATCGATCAATACTTAAAAGCATTGACTCAGCACATCACTAGACTTTTGTGCCAGAATAACCAAAATCTATCAAATTACCTTGCTTTACAAAAGACTTTCAATTATCTTAGCCAGAATTGCCCTGATAGTCAGGTTAACCACCACGTTAACAGGGCATTGGCCTATTGGCGAATATGCAGCCAAAATGTGCCTTTCGTACAACACACGGTGCCGTAGCTCTTTGCGCGTGTCCAGCATTGGCACGCAGAATACATGTTACAAAATCTTATGAAGATCGTCAAATGTTTCATTAGTAACATAAATAGATTCATCGACAAATCCAAGTGGTTTCAGGAAACCGACGAATCATTAAAACATATAATATCAGGCATGCCAGAGAATGCGTATGAAAATGGTGCTCTCAGCGCTAATTGGGTTCAGGGAAAGTGCTCAGGTGACGCTTCTAACTACCAACTAACCACCACGGGCCTTCCGCCAAGCTACGCCATTTTAATGAAGCAAGTTATTTGAACTCGTTTATATACTGGTATCTTCAAATAGCTAGTGGCTGGTTGCAAGATTTGGCAGTTTTACACGTTTTATTCTGGTCAATTTAAGTCTTCATTGGCCAATTTGTTAATTTTAATTTATTGCACTTTAAAATTAATATTTTATTGGCAGGTCAGTGTGCTTGTAAGGAAACTTGTACTAGACGAGTGCTTAGAGTTTTCGGAACGAATAGACGCGGAAACTGTTCAGTAATGTCTGACAAAATAGTGGCAGCCCTTTTTTAACCATCTGCACAGTTAAGCCGTCTATGCGACGAGCACTTTTTTTAGATGACCTCCACTATAGTTTATTCTATAGTTTATTTAACCTTTCATTCGCATTTTATATTGAGCAAAAAGTCTAGTAATTTAACATATTTTCATCTTATGTTTCTCTTGAAATTTACTTATAAAACTCCGATTGAAATGATCATCAGAAAATTCGTATTCGAACTTACATAGATCCCTCGTTACCACCAGCCGAGAAGGACGGATTTTATTTTATTCAAATAGTTAAACACAATTAGGGGATTCCCTCAAACGCGAATAATAGAAAAGTTTTCGAGGCTGTTTTCGGGAGTTTTCGAGGCAAGCGAAAAGCGACTATCATAAAATTTTTGACAGTACGGTGCAATGTACCGGTCAAATATTATCGTTTAAGAAAGCTATATGGGCTATAAAACTGCATACCCAAAAAGATTCGGATTAAACAGTTTGAAATTTTGATGAAAATTTTTTGAATTTTCCTAAAATTTGCAAAAGTACTTTTATATAAAAAATAAAAAAAAAAATTAACTTGAAAAACTTCGTGAATATTAAAACAAAACTTGTTTGAGTCACTGTAAATTTAAAATATTTCCGGCTTAGACTTTATAACTTTTGAACTAATCTTGATTGCTATAGTCTGGTTAATATTTTGAACGCAACTGTTTGTGATAAAAAAAAAACAAATGAAAATCAAGTTTATACACGTTTTCGAGAGATTCTGCGTATTTTTGAACCTTGTTTTACTACTTTTATAGTAGTGCAGTACAGATGCAAATGCATCTGTTTTCCCCCAAAACCAGTACATTAACACACTTCAAAGGTAATTAATTACCTGCTAACAAAATAACAGTTGTTTTATTATTATTCTTTTTTTTTTTTAAATAAAGTTCTTCAATCTTCAGCAATATGTATAAATTTTATTAGCAAACCACAAAAATTGAAAACTGCGGTCTTGCTGAAAAACCAAAATATTGCAATACCTTCCCATCAAGTTCACGCGAAAACTGAGGTCACGCAACACCTTTGATGGCCTAGCAGCTAATTTGCCAGCGACAGCGCGAAAAGTATGGAAAACAGAAAAAATTATGAATATGAAAAATATATTGCAAAAAGAAATGCACACACACACATACAAAACTAAAAGGGATAAGTACAGCGAAAACAGAGGTAAAATGGAAAAAGAGTCGAGTGAGTATATAGTATTAAGTGGTTCTCTAAATACAATTAGATACAAACGAGTACGGAAAATATGCAAACAAACAGAAGTAGAATGGAAGGTACGCGCACACACACAGGCCTATAAAACGAGTATCAGCACATATTGCACAGAGAAAAGAATATTCATACACACAATTACATATATGTGTAATATCCCAGTGGGAAATTGAGGTATGCTTCCTCTTGGAAGTCAAATGGAAACATTCCTTATCACTTTTCGCGGAAACTCCGAGAAAGTTTTAAAATTTAAACAGTTTTCTTCTCGCTTTTAACAGAAGGCGTGAGTAGGAATGTTCGACAGGATATCGATTATTCCGAATATTGATATTTCATGTTTCAATAATCGACTTTTGGAATCGATATTTTCCGGGTCGTCATATCACAGAGATCGATATTTAATTTGACTAAAAATTTAAATTTAAAAGAATTAAAAAATTTTATAATTCAACTAAATGAAGAAAAAATATTCAGAATGACGCTTAGAATGAAATTCCTTGTATTTTGGCATCCTTACAAATGCATCAGTATTAACATTAGGGGGTTAATGAGCAGAAAGTTGGACTAATCATTCCAGAACATAGTTTCTATCTTGTAATTGACTAATCAAGTGACTGAAGAATGTATTGAAAAGAGAAAGTCTGCGATATGGAAAAAATGTTCATAATAATATGAAAGAAATGTTTCCATATGGAGTTTACATATGAAGCCCTAATCGCGAAAAAACGCAAACGAAATTTGTTTTCATTTTTTTTTTTTTTGTTGGTGCAGAAATACATATGTCTGAAGTCAGCTGATTAAGTTAAGTAATATTTTGACCAATTTTTTTTTTGTTTAGATATTTAATAAAAGTCTAGCACATTACATAACAACCACCATATAAATCCATATTTCAAACATTGAACAAAAAATATAAAAATTCGACGAACTTTGCAAATTTATCCAAAAAATTTGAACTTTTTATTCAGAATATTTAGAAAAATTTTGGCATGCAGTTTTTTAGCCCATTAAACTTTAGTAGGATAAAGCAAGAAGCTAGAAATCGCGTTGATTTGAAATATTTTTTTTGCATCAAAAAGACAATTTTGAATATAAGTTGCCAATTTTTTGTTGGCGGTTAGGGCTATAATATTAACAAAAAACGAAATTTTTTAACTTAATTTATAGAGACATTTTTATATAGATTTTTTCAATATCGATTTTTCTTATATCGATATGGTTCAGCGCGATGTATCGCCACATCGATTTTTCGTGCAATGAATCATATCGATTCCTGATATCGATACTTTCTTAAATATCTAACGTTCCTAGGAGTAGGTAAAGCTTTCGTTAGGAAGATAAAGCGAAAACAGTCCATATTGCTTCACGTGGCAACTCCGAAAGATGCAACAACAATTTACAGTGGCAGCGAACAAGTTTTAAGTGAAAGATTTTTTCTGAAATGTTACCATATTGATACGAAAAGAAACTTTCACTTTCACTGCTTTCATTTTATTAGTAGACTTTCGGCAAATCACTTCCTCCCTCGGCAGAACCCACAAGTACTATCACTCCAGCTAATTCGCCAAAAACTCTTTGGGGGATTATTATGCTGCTACAACAACTACAACACTATCAAACAAATAGTAATGTCTCTTTAATTCTGCGCAATGTTTTCGTCATGCATGGCGGAATGGAATGCTCGCATTTCCTAAAGGGATGGAAAGTAGCATAAATACATAACAGATCGACGTCAAACACCGGCGGGTTATTACACACAAAAGTATGTAGTACGTATATATGTACGTGTGTATGCCTATGAATGAGTCCATAGAGCACATTAAGCTCGGAAGTGAACCCAAACACCAACGGCACAGCCCACACAAACAATCAGTCGACAATTCAAACCAACCGCACCGAATCGGGAATATTGGCAAACAAAAAACAAAGCGAAAAAGAGAATAATTCAATTTGCAAAAATTGCGAAAAAAAGCACCAAAGCAAAGTGTTTAAGTGTGAAGCCTTAGCAGTGCGGAATGAGCAAAAAATGAATGGGGAAAATTGCCAAAGCTGACCACAGCGCACAGTTGGCGCAGCAGCAACAGCAGCAGATTTAACAAAACAACATATGGGATTTTTGTTTGTATGTAAATATAGTTGTACTATGTGGACACATACATACATATGTTTATTGTAAGGAAGGGTTTGATGTAATTAATATACAGAAACTAGATATTTAAATGTTCTTCTTTGAAAATATGGTACGAGTATTTAACGCAATTTGTAACGGTAGCGAGTCGAACAGAGGCTAAGAATATTAAAAATATGTATGTATGCCGTTATATTTATTTTAAGCTTTTTGAAAATTTTAACTTTTACCATCAACTAGCAAAGCTTAAAAACTACACAAAATATCGTTACTTAATTTCCATAACTGCATTCACAATTTGTTTTCTTTCAGTCTCAATTTCGGTTACTCATACGCCCTGTCAAAACTCAATGAACTCAAGGCTATGGAGAGCAACTGTCTTGAAAGTAATGTGTGCCGCCGGTGAGCCAACCAATTATTGCATTAGCAGCAGCATTACACTAAATGTTACGAATTTTTATAAACGTAAGAGGGCAAATTGATAAATCAGTGACTATTTTGAATAGCCTATATAATGTTCGGCAAAAAAACGTTTTATATTCCAAATAGTCTCCTTTAAGCCGGATACATTAAGGCCAGCGTTTTTCCAATTTTTGAATTCCTTCGAAATAATAGGTTTTTCAAGGTGATGAAGGTGATGGCCTCCTCGTTGGACCTAAAAGTCACTGACTTTTCAAATTGCCCTCGTACAAGCATGAATGTCATTATGACTATGAGTGTTTAACAAAGACTATCTAAAAAGTATAACAAGCAAACACAACACTTCGTAGAATATGTTAGTAAAACGATTTTATATGAAATTTAATGAAATCCAAAGTGGACTAGTCCAACACTACTTCAAAATTATTTGTATCGCAAAAGAGTGAGATTTAATGTCACTTTAGAATACACTAACAGGGCAACTCCGGCAACTTTCTTTCAACTCACCACAGTCTTTCGAAAGACAATAGTCTTTCGTAAGACAATTATGAATTCTGGCAAATATCTTGAAAGCTCTTTTCTTGCTTTTCCAAAGACTAATTGAAAGATGTTTTAGCAAAAAGTTACCTAAAAATTAAATGAAATTCAAAAATATATATTTACTTTTTTTAAATAATAAAAACTAAAAGTAAAATAAAATTAATTTAAAAAATTTTGTTTTAAATGAAAATAAATTATAAAATATGTAAGTTAAAAAAATTAATAATACTAAAAAATATGTTGCTTTTAAACACAATGAAATCTAAAAATCAAAAGAGAATTAAAAATTTATTAATAAAGGAAAAAAATCAAAAAAGTTCCTAAAAATTAAATGAAATTAAAAAATATTTTTGAATATCAAAATCTAAAAATTTAAACATAGTCAAATTAAATAGGAAAAATAAAATAAACTAAAATAATATAAGGCAAAAAAAATAAACAAATATACACTATTCTTTTAAACAATAAAAACTATACAGCAAAAGGAAATTAAAATAAAATAAAAGCTTGTAAAAAGAAATAAATTTAATTAAAAAAGAATATGTTAATAAAATTTATGTGAAACTAAAAATAATTTTCTTTTTAAAACAATAAAAACTAAAAACTTAAAAGAAAATTAAATTAAAAAAGAAAAATAATAAATAAAAAAAATAAATTTATTACTTAAGTTCGAAAAAAAATTAATTGAGGTATTAAACAAATATTTTTAAAAGATTATCTAAAAATTAAAAGAAAATTAAATTAAGAAAAGAAAAAAGCACATTAAAAAAGAAAAAATATATTAAAATTAAAAAAGAAAATTAAATTAAAGAAGTTCCTAAATATTAAATAATTTTAAGTTATATTAAGATAAATTAAATCAAAACTGTTTTTCTCTTTAAAACAATCTAAACATTAAAAGAAAATTAAGCGAAAAGAAGCTGAATTAAAAAAGAATAAAATATAATTTCCTAAACAAAACGAAATTAAAAAAATATATTTTCCTTTTTTAGACAAAAAAATTAAAAATGAAATTAATAACAAAAAACAAAAAAATAAAATGAGTTTCTAAAAATTAAATTAAACTTAAAATAAATATATTTTTTTTAATTATAAAACCATAAATTCGATCTACAATGTACATAGAAGTGAGTTCTGTCAAAAAAGCTTTTCACCATGAAAGTTGGCTAGGGAGCTTTTATTGTAAGACCTTCATGCCAGAATAACCTGTCTTTCAATTGTCTTACAAAATACTTTAAACCACCTTAGCCCTGTAAAGGAGCGAGGTTAGTTTATTCTGGCTGGCTGACGGTACCTAGTACCGACAGACGGAGATAGAAGTGTTGGTTAAATATACATATTCAAGGAAAGTGGACATAATTTAAGATATCAAAGCTTTTTGACAACTTCAGTGTAGTGCTTGAAGCCAAATTTTGCCACGTCTTCAAGTTTGTTAAACTCTGGGGCTCCAAAAAAATTTCAGTCGCGGATTTGATACCGCGGGACAAAGACATCGCATGTGTTCTAGGGTATCCCTTGTTCCCGTCTCCATGCACTTCCTGGGCACAATTATAGCACAACAAGCAGTGGATCTGTTAAGTATGCCAAGGGTAGAATTGATCAGGACTGTAGCAACTATCAACGGTCATTCGCAGTCAAGAAATACGAAATGTGCCTGAGCTGAAGCAACAAGTACCAGGTTGACCGATCTTTGCCCGGAGTGCATATATACTTTTTAAAGTTCTCAAGGTTTCGATATCAAATACTGGTAATTTGGATAGCTTTAAAAAAAATATTTTGGAAGTAAAAACAAATTTGGATCCCGATATCTATTAAGTATATTTTTTACTCCAAAATTTAGGTGGCAACCCTATTCCGGAAATACGCTGTAATGAATAGTACATATCTTGAGCGTATATGTACTGTGTATACATAAAAAAATGCTGATTGAAATTAACAAAATAAAAATTTGTATTACATAGAAGCGTGGCAACCCTGATCGAAAATATTTTCTAACCAAAATCCTCAACAATACCTTTCATTTGATATCCATATTGCGATGTTTTAGATAAATTGTGTAGAATCGAAAATAAGTGGCAACCTTACACTATTATCCTAAGGGATAACATTTTGTATATAGGGAAAGCATTGTTTAAGAACCTTGTCTTGGTACCCATGAATAGTGTTTAATATTTTACCTTTTTTTCTAAACAAAAAATGAAATGAATATGCGATTCAAAATAGGTGGCAACCCTATTAAAAATATTTTTGAATTAGGGATCTTTAAAATACCTTCCATTTGATGCCCATATTATGATGTTTTAATTAATTTGTAACTAATTTCGAACATCGTGCCAACCTTATACGAGTCTTCTCGGAGATAATGCCTATTCAGCTAACCTTAAAATCCAAAACATTATCTGTGTTCAAAATTCCATCAAAATCGTTGAGCCGTTTCCGTGAACCCTCGTTTAAGATATGAATTATTAATACACCAATTGATTCTTTTTTTTTTCCTTTTTAACGGCCATAAAAACAATGCCGGATTTCGATGCGGTGTCAATTGAAATTTTTATAACTGATTGTAGAATCAAACTTCTCAACGGATTTCCATAACTGAATCAAATTTCTTTTAACGCATAAAATTTGCTCAATCCAATGGTCAGTATTTGATTGGGTGGCCCTTACGTCAATCAGCTGACCCTGCTGAGGTATTTATCGATTTCTTTTAAATATGTACGTATATACATATGTATGTATGTATATATGTACGACGACGCGTGACTACAATCAACCACACTTTAGATTTTACTTTTCCTTCACTTTTGCTTGTTTGTTTTTCTCACTGCAACTATAACTAAAAATAAACTAATTGGCATATAAGTAAGTAAACAACGATGAACACGTGGGGCAACTGGTCATAAAGTAGTGCCGAACAGACGAAAGCCGTTCGAGTTTGCTAAAAATGCAAATGGGCGAATGTAAATACAACTTCAATAAAGTTAGGCCACATAAAGTTGCCGCTATGCCGACAATGCGATGAAAAGAAAAAATGAACATTTTAAATTCATGATTTTTAATTCGAAAACGCAGCAGACACTTACAGCTGTGTGCGCAGGAAATTAATTTGCGAGTAAGGTCATCAAAGGAATATTTTGAATTTCATTTCTATTACTATTGCAAATAAATTAAAAATGGTGCAAAACTATTCTTATTGGAACTAAATGAGTGCATATGTCACTTTTTCATTCGAATTAATTATGTGGACATTGTGACATCGAAACGGGAGTGCCCAGACCGAGCGGAATAGAGTATTCACCTCGAAGGAATGAAAACGTAACGGCAATTTATATCCGAACAAAATTTGTCTGTCATGCTAAAGACGGCCTACGGACGGTCCATAATTTTAATCAAAACTAGGAATCAATCGAATAAATCAAGCATGATTGAATATTTATGAACCCCATTATGCTTGAGCCTAGCGTTGACGGTGATTGATAGAAAGTTTGAGTGACTTAAGCGGTAACGTGTATGCTGGACCGTGCAGGACAATTTTGATCAAGCTTTGTCATTCGGGGTCCATTCTAGTGAAGTTCCTCTAGTCTTCAGGATCGATATCCGGCAGAGCTTTAGGTAAGTTATTTACCACTGTCGCCGTTTCGTCTTAACTTGTTTTTGCACCCGCTTACGGGCAGTCAAGATCAATACAAGAATGGCCAAATGTGTACTAAAAACGAATTGATGTACAACAAACACTTGACGAAAGATTGATGGGTTGATTGAAGCGAGCGTCAATGGATTTTATCGCAGACACTCGGAGGTTTGCCATTGCCTGCCGAGGGGCGACCGTTGTTAAGAAAAAAACTTTTTTCCATATTTTTTTGCAATGTTGCTTTGACCAAAGCTTGAACCCAGGTCCTGCGGAGTGGAAGCGCGCACTGCTAACTGCAGTTTCACAGGTTCTGGTTCTCGCCCAGCGTTCACTAAGCTGGCCCTCATGGCCCATCTGTTCAAGAGTACTCCGAAATTAGTCAAGGTTACCCCACCATCTTCTAGTTTCATTTTCTCGCAAAATTTACGTGAACGATCTCTTTCCTAGCTTAATACCGAATACCTCGCCAAAATGCAAATTAGTTTTTTTAAGGGGAAACCCCTATTATATTATAAACGCAGTATCATTGCCTAAGCTAGCTTAGGTTCAAACATTTATTTGTAGTCGAAATCTATTGAAAAGAGAAAATATTACAAAACTTGCTCAAAATCATTTTCAGCTTTCACGACCCCATCGTTATGATTGAGTATAAAAGGACCCTCGTAGTTTTTTCTTTGTTGCCATATTTCTACGTTTTTTAAATAATTGTCTGTAATCTTATCAAGTGCAATGAAGGCTGTCAAGTGTTTGCATGCAATTGCGAATGGGCACATGGGTGCGATTTTACCTTTACCTTTAATGTCTGTTCAAGAAATTATTGATATAAGGTATACATATGTATGTACATTAGACCTACCACATACCAAGCGGAAAAAAACAAAAGTGGTACACAAGGGTAGTAGCAACAGAGTTCTGGTGGGTAAGTACTAGAACGGGGTACTTGAGGTTAATGAACTTTGAACGAAACAAATAATTTTGTCCTCGAGACAAAAACATCAGACTGTAAATGGCGAAGAAATAACGAAAAATTAAAATTAAAAATTAAAATTAAAAAATAAAATTAAAAAATAAAAAGGCGACCACTAGGTTCGGAAAATAAATCACGAAATTGCTTGCAAAAATATGGCCCAACTCATTTTCGGTACGGCCTAATGAACGTATGTATTTGTAAACAAACAGTATGCAAACACTTCTATCGTAGTATGCAGATAATATATGCCAACAAATTCTTGCTAATGCGGCGTACAACAAAAGTATGATTAGTATAAGAAAAAGTGTGACGATAAGCTGTTAGGAATGTTCTTTATCACACAAGTATGTGAATTGCTTTAATTGATGAAATATCAGATTTTGCGATCAAAAAGTCACTTTGAAAAGTGGAGAATGTAGATCGACGAATATGGTTATATGAATAATTAGTAGTTTGTGAAATATGTCGGAAAAACACCTGAGCAGATTTGCGTCGAAAAAGTTTGACGAAATTTCTATACATATAAATGACGAGAAACTCCAAACGCATTAAACTTTATGGCCCAACGCAATGAAATTGTTTTTTGGTGCCTCTAAAACACTTTTGCGGAGTGCTATTGTAGAAAGTAAGCATCTGAACTGAAATCTATACGAAAAGGGGTTAAAGGGTCGGACCCGAGAGTTTAGGATACTTCGGAGTGCCAACATAAATGGGATCTAGTATGTGAGCGAAAAGACCCAAATGTATCACTGCAGTCGCATTCTATAACAACGGCAACTATTACTGCTATTTAAAAATTTTTTTTTTTTAAGTGGCTTTAAAATCTACTTAATTCTTCATGGAGGTATACCTGCATAAAAACTTCGCATGAATCGAAGTATTGTTTTGTATGAGGACGGCTGGTATTGGGAATAATGTAATTTCCACTTAAGTCAATGGACTTTTTTCGATTCCAAGTACATATCTCTTTTTGCCTCTTTATATACAAATTTCGCGATAGAATAAACTTCGATCCAAATTAAATTTTAAGATTTACCATGTTTAAACTTTTTGTATTTTTAAATTCGTATTTAAAATTGTAAGTATTTTATTTTTTCATTGTTTTTTTTTTAATTTCTAAATTTGGTTTAAGTTTTTTTAGTTTATTTTAATTAAAATTCTTTAATTTCTAATTTTTTTCTTGTTTTCTTAAATTTTCTACTTTTCATTATTCTAATTACTTTGGTTTATTTTAAAATTTTATTCACTTTTTTGAAAAATATTATTTCAACTAATTTTAAATTTTTTTCTATTTATTTTTAATGTTTTTAATTTTTTCATTTTTTTTTATAAATTTTTTTTTATTATTTTTTTTTTAATATTTTATTTATTGCTTTTTCAATTTGTTTTTCTTATTTAGGCCATTTCATTGTGATTAATGGAACATTGGACTCCAAAATGTGTTCAACTGTGAATTATAACTACATATGTATGTCGTCGGTTGGCGGCCGCTGTGATGTAGTGGTAAGCAATGTGCACTTCCACTCCGCAGGGTCTGAGTTCAAGCCCTGGTCAAAGCAACGTTGCAAAAGAATGTAGAAACAAGTAAGAGCAGCGCTATGCGGCTATGCCGAAGGCTTCATACCTTTCATGAACATCTGCAAATTTTACTTTGACAGATTACTGCTTTTGAATACATCTGCATACATCGATAGAGGAGTTATATACTTATATAAAAAATCGCATCTAAACAATCAGAGGTATGGAAGATATACTTTATATGGCACCAATCTAAGTGATTTTCACTGCTATGTGATCGGTATGTAAACCGGTAACACAATTTATTGGATTTAGTTTCCTACATAAAGGAGATATATCGCAAAAACTGGTATCGGAACAATCAGTGGTATAGGAGATAAAGCTTTTACAGCATAGATTTTGACGATTTTCTCAGTAGACTTTGTATTATTATTTATAAAATATCTTACGAAATTTATCGGTTTTAGCTGTTCAAATAAAGGAGTTTTACAGTAAAATCCCATATGTGATACTTACATTTTCACTGTAAGTATTCTGTTAATAATGAGTGAAAATGTGAATGGAGGAGTTATAACGAAAAATCTAATATCAGAAAAATCAGTTGTATGGGAGCTATAGGTTATAGTGACCCGATCTTTGTAATTTTCACTGTAAGTATTTTGTTGGTAATGGGTGCAAGTACTGCAAAATTTCATGTTCCTAGCTGCATAAATGGAGAAGTTATAACGAAAAATCTCATATCTGAACAATCAGTTGAATGGGAGCTATATGTTATAGTGGTCCGATTCTTCCGGTTCCGACAAATGATTAATACATTATAAAAATACACCCACCTACCACATTTTATCCGGATATCTCGAAAACTGAGAGACTAGATTGCATACAAACAGACGGACAGAGAGACAGACGTACAGACGGACATAGCTAAATCGACTCAGCTCGACGTTCTGATCATATAAGTATACATTTTAATGGGTCTATCTCTTTTTATTCTGGTACTTACAAACATCGGACCAAAGTTATAATACCATTTCATGCTCATGAAAGGCATAAAAAGGTTTTTTATTAACAGCGGTCGCCTCACGGCAGGCAATGGCAAACCACCGAGTGTATTTCTGCCATGAAAAACAGCTTCTCATAAAAATACAATCGCCGTTCGGAGTCGGCGTAAAACTGTAGGTCCCGGTCCCTCCGCTTTGTGTGACAACATCAAGGCGCACGCCACAAATCGGAGGAGAATCTCGGCCAAACACTAACCTATGTGTAAGCGCCAATCTATTATTATTATTTGTTTTTGATTTGTTTATTTTTAAATTTAGTTGAATTTTTATTATTTTTTGTTTAATTATTTATTTTTTTAGTTTACTTTTTTAATCGTCTCCGAGGTCAGCTAGCAAGGACCTGATTCTATAACCATGACCATCCTAATTTCAGATGCCACGACACGAAAAAGACTTAAGCTCATAAACTAGAAAAAAAAGGTATGTAAATGTTGTTGCTAACTGAAAGTAGTTTAACCGATACAGTAGTCGCATAAGAAAGCGAGTTAGTCATGAATGTGTCAATCGTTATCTCTGACTTGACTATATGCATTTATTGTGCACATCAAATGTACGTAAATAGCTACACATGTAGGTATGTATACTAACGGTCATTAGAATAGACTCAATTGGATACAAAATACCGTTGATTTATAAGGGTTTTTTTTTTGCTGACGGTGTCACGTATTTTTTGCCATACAAAGTGTGCTCGACACGTTTTTTTTTACATGGAAGAGAATGCCTACCATCGTCAACAAAAAAAATGTCAAAAATCAACGGTATTTTCTAGCAACTTGAAACTTGCACTTTCTTATCCTAAAATTTAATGGGCTACAAAACTGCATACCAGAAATTTTTCT
>NW_023458565.1:29457311-29458953 GCF_013731165.1 Rhagoletis pomonella | reverse complement strand
TGCAAGCAGTTCCTGATCGGGACCCACAGAAGTGGCCACCCGTGCAGACAGCTGCTTGCAGAGGAGCCCTCGCCTAGGCACGTCAGGAGGCATCTATATGAACTAACGGACGAAGTCCAGAGGTTCATTAAGCAACCTCTGGACCCGACAGCCTACAGACAGGCCTTGAACGGCATTCACAGGGACTCAGTCTCGAGTTATGTAGACTCTAGACCTGTGAATGCCGTTCTAGGCACACCACCCCCGGACATTGACGAGACGGAGCTTCATCTGCCTCGGGAGACGCGCACCACACTTGCACAACTTCGCTCCGGCTACTGCAGCAGGTTAAACTCCTACCTGAGTAGGCTGAATGAGGATGTGCCTAATGAATGTCCGGCATGCGGAGAGACCCCACATGACTCGAAACATCTCTTCGCATGCCCGGCAAACCCGACATCCCTAACGACCTTGTCCTTATGGGCAAACCCCGCAGAAGCTGCACGCTTCCTAGGGTTGCCGTTAGTGGAACTTGACGACAACGACTGAGATACCAACCGATCTGGGCGGGGTTGTTGTAGCCGCTACAACAACAACAACAACTATCTGCCTTGATCGGAGCCCAATCACCACCTGTGCCAAGACAGGTTACAATCTAGATACTGTACCCGTCTCAACAGCTACCTGTGCAGACTCGACCCCAATATCCCCAATGAGTGTTCGGCATCTAGAGGCTTTTCCTTTGTGCTTCTGCCCCCCTTTGCAAGAATTAGCTGTGAGACATTTGGCCGCGAGTGTGGTTTTCTACACGCGTTTTTTTAGGCTGGTTCCGACAAAAAAAAAAGTGGTTGAGGAGCATGGACGTAGAACTTGACTTATTACAAAACTAGATCTGGCAAGTCAAGAAAACATGTGCACGCTTTAAATCTTTAAGAAAAGATTGCATGGACATAATATGTATTCAGCGTGCGGTAGCAAGATTTTTTGTAGCCAGTACTCTGAAAATAAAAAAAAAACGTGGACGAATACTTTTCTAAGTCACAACAAAAACGGGGAAAAAAGCTGCGTGTGAACATATTCAGAAAAATTGCTTACTTTCAATAAGAAAGCTGTGAAAGAGCCTTAAATTGGTTAACACTCCGCGACTCCGTGGAGTAAATATTCAGGGTAATCCTTTAGCCAAGGCCTATAAGAAAAAAAGAATTATTTTTTTTTTATAAAAATTCCACAACATAAACCCCAAAAATCAGAGTTCGGAGAACCTCGTGCAAAATCGAAGAAAATTCCGCAAATTTTCATTAAAATATTGCACTTTTTAATTAGACTCTTTAGAAAAAAGTTTAGTAGGTATGCATTTTTTAGCCCATTTAATTTTAGTATAATAAAGTGCCAGTCTGAGGAAGCTAGGACTTACCATTGATTTTTGACAATTTTGCAAAAAACTTGCTGTGCCTTAACTTTATTGACTTACTGTATGTATGTATCTACCCTGCAAACCAAAGTTCCCGAAATCTTAACGAAATCTTTACGAGTATCTGATTTCTGTAACGATTTTTTTCCGAATCTTCAAAGAAAATTATATGAAGTGGTTGACACGAACTCGTAAAGAAATTTCTGTACGAAAAATAAAGAAAATTCTGAAAAAAGTCTGCAAGAAATTCTT